>NW_010174001.1:200827-223863 GCF_000695765.1 Mesitornis unicolor
GTCTCACTGCTGGGACGAGTGCACTCCATCAGGAAGACAGCTGAACCTCCAGAAATACGTGCAGATTTGCTTTCCTGTACTCATTTCTCTTTGTTTGAGCACTAAAAACACATTCAGGCAGCCTCTTAAAGTCATACAAATAACAGTCATTGAAATGGAAAGCAGCAAAATTATGAATATTGTATAATGCAATATTAAATTACAAATAAATAAAACATCTGGGGCCAGATGTTGCTGTTGGATTCCTGTGTGGAACTGCCATTCCTTTCAGCAGCATTGTATGTGCACTTCTAAAAGCAGAGTTTAGCCCTTGATGTAAAGAAACAGTGTTTTTCATGTAATATTAATGGAGGATGATTTCTTCATTAAAAACAAGGTAACCTGGTAGATGGAGAGATTAACATATTTTATAAAAACAGTTGAGGGTGTCTTTACAACAACCCTTCATAACAGTGATTTTTTAAGCGTAAAAGGATAGAAAACAGTGAAAGAAACTGGAAGAACAGAGCACATACAGTGAGAAAAGGAAGCAGACGGTATAAGAAAATTACTTGAAGTAAGCCTGGGTGCTCAAACATCACTCAGAAGTTTTAAAAGACTGAAGACTGGTGATAATATGCGTAGGAAGATAAAATAATCTCAAAATGTCCAATCTCAGGTGGACTTGCCAAGTACTGAACTACCTTCTTTACATTTTGGAAGTCTGCTGACTCTTTTCACCAACGCAGAACTCCCTAATACCCATGGGGCAGCTACAAGGAAAAAGCGGCCATTTACTCAGAGGAATAATCTTCCCTCCACAGAGTTATGCATTGCTTGGCAGTGGACAAGGTTTCACAGACTCACAGAATCACAGAATGCCAGGGATTGGAAGGGACCTCCAAAGCTCATCCAGTCCAGTCCCCCTGCCGGAGCAGGAACACCCAGATGAGGTTACACAGGAAGGCGTCCAGGCGGGGTTTGAATGTCTGCAGAGAAGGAGACTCCACAACCTCTCTGGGCAGCCTGGGCCAGGGCTCTGTCACCCTCACTGAGAAGAAGTTTCTTCTCCAATTGAAGTGGAACCTCCTGTGTTCCAGTTTGTGTCCGTTACCCCTTGTCCTATCATTGTTTGTCACCGAGAAGAGCCTGGCTCCATCCTCCTGACACTCACCCTTTAAATAATTATAGACATGCATGAGGTCTCCCCTCAGTCTCCTCTTCTGCAAACTAAAGAGCCCCAGCTCCCTCAGCCGCTCCTCATAAGGGAGATGCTCCACTCCCTTGATCATATTTGTAGCCCTAAAAACAAATCCCTTGCGGGATCTGACCTTCAGTAGGATCTAGAAGTTCCTTTTAAACCAGGGCCCATTCCTCCATAGGTTCAAGCTCAGTGCACGCTCGTCCTTGTGGCTGCAGGCGCTGCTCTGTGACCGTTTTGTCAGCCCCTGCTCGCCTCCACGGTTCCTGCCTGGGCTTGTTTGCCAGGAGCGTTTTCGGAGCAGGCAGAAAGCCTTTGAGAGCAGTGGTTGTTTATCTTGAAATGTCCTCAAAGGGGTTAACCTTTCAAGATACACACCTCGTTTTTCCCAACCTGAAGTCTTGCTCCAGCAAAGCCCCGTTTGTCAGCAGAGTGCGGCGCATCCAGACACGGTGCCGGTGGTGGACTTTGTGGATGACCTTTTATACGAAGCCTTTTCAGCCAGACTGGGCACCTTGGTGAAAGAAATTAAAGAGTCGGACAGCACTTCACTGCTTTCTGTACATGTTTTTTAACCTCTGATTAAGGTGCCCTTAACCTCTGGAGATAGTTGCCCACTTGCTCTTGTTGATTCTCAATTCTGCATAAAAGGGTGATGGAAAGTGCCATGCCGAGGACCAGCTCCAGGCTGTGCTCTCCTCCACATTAAGCTTAGGGCAGGCATTATTCATAAACGAAGGGTTTTTGTAGGGCAGCCTTGCTGCCATGTGCCCACTGTGCCTCCCTTGCCATTAGATGTCCAGGCTGGGAAGGGTGGGCTGCACCTTGCACCATCCAGGCCTTGACCCAGTACCCATGGCTGTAGACCAACCGGGGAGGACCTGGCAGCTCTGGCCAGCTTGGGAGCTCCCACATTTCAAAATGAAGGCTCAAGTGTGTAAAACCATGTTGTGAAAACAACAGCAGGCGTCTGTCCCTGGACAGCTATCAGCAACCCATGCTTTTGGGGAGGCAGTGAATGGAAGAGGCATAAAAGGCACCTACCTTTGCTACAACTTATTTACTGAAGCAGAACCCAAGCAATTAGTGACCAAGGGAAGACTACAGGTATTTTATTAATTGGTGACAAAGAAAGAGGAAACTCACTTTTAGAGAGTGTCCTTAAAGTTTTACAGCCCTATCTTCCTGCTGCTCCTTACTCTGCTCTCTTCCTTGACCCATACCAGGCTGTGCAAACTCAGTTTTCTGTCCAGTGTCACCAGTCCTTTAAAAAAAGCTGAATGTTCTTGGCCTGTGGGTCTTAACTCCTCACTGAACCTACCTACTGATGGCAATTTCCCAGGTCAGGGCAAAAAGACGTCCCTTCCACACAAACCAATCTGTGACCTGGAAACCTTCCTCCGTAGGGCAGCAGGCACAGCATGAGGCAGGTGTTTTCTATTTGCTTGTTTGCATTTCCTTGAAATGAAGGAAGAGCTCTGAAAAAAAGCTGCCCAACGATGTTTTGGTCAATGCTGTGTGGAATGGTATCATCACTGACCCAGCCAGATGGGGCTGAGCACTGTGTCTGTGAAAATGTCCACAGCAGCAGCGAGCACCTTCGGACAGACGCTTTCCATTAGACTAAACACAGATATTCCTTTAAAAGTGTGCAAGGAAATCGGGCTGCAGGCTAAAGCCAACAGTTAAACACAGCTGTTCCTTTGCCTCGCTGGCCCCACCAGTTATTTCTCTTTTCAGGGTGCAGGCTCCATCAGGAAAAAAGGGTTGAGAAGTACTGTGAATGTCTTCTACTGCATCTTGGATTTTATAGGGCAAGCCCGCAGTTTCCCTTCCAGTTTTGCTCATCCAAATGTTATCTACACAAAATCCAAGTGTTAAAACTGGAAGGGAAAAATTGGATATGCTGTCTTTTGGATGTTAAAATACGTGCCCGAGCTTTTACAGAGCCTTTAAAAATAGTGTCTCTAAATATCACCTGCACTGTACGTTTCATATGCCAGTGTTTCAATTTATGAAGTTTCCTTTGGCTATGGCTGTATGCTATCCTGAGTTTTATACCTGAAAAGAACCCCTCTGCCACATCTCCGGAGTTTTTGGACTTCAGGGTGTTAATAATGAACATCTTATGCTTGTTTCAGTGCCCATGTCTGACAAGGACAGCACTGGCTTTTAAAAACCCTTTTCCGAGCTGAGTGGAAAATGATGTTCCCACGTCATGGGACTTTTCCGAGTCTTCAGTATTTTCTCCTCCTATGCGGAAATAAAGTGTATGCTAGGTTTGTGACAGATTGGTGTGCCACAGCTTAATTCTGGTCTTTGGTGATGCCTGCTCCTTCGCCCAGAATCAGCTGGCCAAAACGAAGTGAAAAATGCCCTCTCTGACGAGTGCTGTGACCCTGGGTGCTATGGCCAGGCAGACGCGGTGGGTGCGTCCATGCACCCATCTCTCTTTTTGGGTCTCTGCGCAAGAGCAGTGGCTTTCCTGCAGCTTAGAGGCATTTCCCAACAGCTCTCTTACAAGCAAGGAGTTCCTGCCAAAAGAGTTTGTTTTCTTGAATCAGCATTTTCTGACCAGAAAGAAGAAATTCTGATCCTTTCTGCTCATTATAAAGGAACAGACTGACAGTCCCTGGGAGAGAGACTGGACCCATCGCATTTGGTTCGGTGTGGGCCTAATAAATACTTAGTACCCAACTGGCCTAGTGGAAGATCTCCCAATATTTCAATGTGGAGATGAGCTAATTCCTTTTAAAACAACAGCATGTTTAAAAATACATGTTTCGGTCACCTCCAGCAGCTTCATGCTAACAGCACAGAGTCGTTCCAGCACAATCAGAAAGAAGGTTGCATTATCAAAGACCTCAGCCATTTCCCTTGGCTAATCTAGAAAGAGAATCCCAAACTCACTGAAGTGCCCTGGGCAGACATTTTATAGCAGTACAGGCTATTTCATTGCTGGGAGCAAGTTTATAATAGCCTTTTAAGCATCATTCAGCTTGAATTATCTGCCTAACACATGTACATAAATCATGTTATATTACACAATATTTTTTTCCTTGCCCTCTTTCTTCAATTTTACTCCTCCAGTGCAAGTTCTAGAAATGAAGCAAATTAAAAAGAAAAAAACACTAAAAGATTTCTTCAGTTACTCGTCACAGCTACTGGGATGACTCATTTATGCCAGAAATTTTTGGCCCGGTTTGTCATATTCAGAGGAGTGAAATTCTACCTAATGAAGTGGGAGAGGTGTTACAGAAAGAGGAGGCAGTACTTTACTTATTATTACTCATTTTACCCTGCTTGACTTTCTGTTATTTAACTACCTGTGTATGGTCTACACCGTTGTAGTACCCGCATGATCCATTAACTGAGCCTCATCCTCACAACTTCCCTCCTGAGGGAGGCTCATGTCCTAATGATGGGGCCATTAGGAAAAGGATTTTAATCACCTTAATTCCTCCCAGCACTAATTTCCAACTGTTTCATATAGGCATAGATCTGGAAAAGGGGGTTAAACCCCACTGTGCCTGCTGGTGCACCACCTGTGAGTATTCACAGAGCAGAAATGGGATAAAATATGGAAAACATGCCCAAGGCAGGGAACAGAAATGAAGCAGCAACTTAGAATTGCTGCTTCTTCAGATGGAGATTATGAGATGGAGAAGTCATCATTGTGTAGACTAGAGGGCAGAGGACATAAACTGAAGGGAAACTGGGTCTTGTTTGTTCTGCTCCTCCAAAACCAATTCATTAATGTTTTCTTTTTGGATGCTGCCTGTAGGATTCAATCTAAATACACCTGCTTGCAGGTGCCAAATCACAGAATCATCAAATCAGAGCATGGTTTGGGTTGGAAGGGACCTTAAAGACCATTTAGGCCAACGCACTAATTGGCTCACAACAGGCTAAACGGGTTGAAGTCCTGTACAAGGGCCCAGGGGAGCATGGACATGTCCATGGTGGGTCTGTGACCAAGAGCTGCCCGTTGCCTGTTAGAGTGCTAATTACTGAGTTAATCTTCCTCCCTGGAGTCAGCATCCCTGAAGTGTGTCCAGGTGACATCTCTGGAGCCTGAAGATCACTTAGCAATGCCCTGCAGCATTAACACCAGAGGACACGCTCCTCAGCGATCCACCACCAGCATTAATTGCCCTGGTGAGACCGCATCTGGAATATTGCGTCCAGTTCTGGGCCCCTCAGTTCAAGAAGGACAGGAACTGCTGGAGAGAGTCCAGCGCAGGGCTACAAAGATGATGGAGGGAGTGGAGCATCTCCCTTCTGAGGAGCGGCTGAGGGAGCTGGGGCTCTTTAGTTTGCAGAAGAGGAGACTGAGGGGAGACCTCATTCATGGTTATAAATATTTAAAGGGTGAGTGTCACGAGGATGGAGCCAGGCTCTTCTCGGTGACAAACAATGATAGGACAAGGGGTAACGGACACAAACTGGAACACAGGAGGTTCCACTTCAATTGGAGAAGAAACTTCTTCTCAGTGAGGGTGACAGAGCCCTGGCCCAGGCTGCCCAGAGAGGTTGTGGAGTCTCCTTCTCTGCAGACATTCAAAACCCGCCTGGACGCCTTCCTGTGTAACCTCATCTGGGTGTTCCTGCTCCGGCAGGGGGATTGGACTGGATGAGCTTTGGAGGTCCCTTCCAATCCCTGACGGTCTGTGATTCTGGGATTCTGTGTAATGCTGGAAGGACACGCTCTGCAGTGAGGCACCCCCTTCTTTGAGAGGTGGAGTGGCAGCTCTCGCTAGGAGTGAGAAGACAAGTTCGTTTCCATAAATGCTAGGGCTGCCAGCAAAAATACCAGGCAAATGGTAGTGGTGTTTGTACAACGCTGCCACATGCCCACTGGGAGCACGGCTGCCACCACCACCTCATTTCGCAGGGGCCATGGACGGTTGGCAGATGATAACAACTCTGGATAATTAGTGTCCTGAAGGGCTTGAACTGAGGGCTCAGAAATGAAAGACTGCATTAGAGAACTGCTATTCCCCCCTCACCCCTTGAGACTGGTTGTGTATTTCGAGCTCAACAATAACACTGAAAAAGTCATACTAAGAAAAGCAATATAGCAGGCTAAATTGCATTTGCTGCATCTTGGGCTTACATTTCATTACAAATACCTTCTTACTCAGGGCACATTCATTTTAAGTCATTAAGACAAGTCCTGAAGTCCTTTCTCAGTTTTCACTCATACCTCAGATGCTTTCTCATTAACTTCAGTGGATGTGGCTTTGTCTGACTGAAAACTGAAAGGGAGCCTTGGGATTTGAACTACTGGGAATTTTGCTTGAGTAAGCAGTAAGAAATGTGGCCATCATAATAACCTTTTCTTTTTTTCTCTCCCCCAATTTTTTTTTTCCCTGTTGCTTTTCTGACAGCTCTGAAACAGTGGGAGGAAAGCAGTTAGGACTCACCACCTTTTTAGTTTGTTTTTGAGGATTTGTGAAACGTTTTCCTTCTGAAATTCAAAGCAGAAGGTCATTTCAACTGAAAAGCCATCATATTTCATTTAGAAAATGTCAATTAAAAATGTCAGGGGCTTTTTTTTTTTCCAGCTAAAACAACACGCAGATATCAAGATAACTACCAAAATGTTTAGGTCAACAAAAATCCAGCCCTTTTTTTTGGATTAAACAGGCCCCAGAAGTTTTAACTGAATTTTTCAGCCTGTTTTAAATTAAAAGTTTGGTTAAATCATTCCCGTAGAGACTGTATTCAAACAGGGACATGTTTACACATCCGCCCCTGATCATACAAGATAGTGCTGGATTATGGGATGCGCTGGCTTGCCAGGCTCCGAGAATGGCGTGTCCTCACCGTGATCCGTCTCTCACCAGAAACGTGGGCTACTCTGATAACAGCAACTTCACTCTTTTCCCGACCCCACAAAAAAGCTCTTCTTTTCAAGGAGAAAGTGAGACCAAAGGAAAAAATGTATTTCAGCATTTCAGGACACTGTGGAGCGGCTGCCCCAGTCTTATTAACAGACAGTGAGGTGTTGTATGGGAAAGCTTCGTTCTCAGGAAAAAAGTTTACTGTAGTCTATTTTGAGTTTGGTTCAGAAATCACCAAAAGGTTACTAAAAGTTACTGAAAATGGGAGCAGTTTTATCTGAGATGAAATCAGTGCCCAACTATGGGTTACAAAGCAGTCAGCAGTCAGAGGTGCCTGGGACAGGAGATGCCAACCCAGGGGTGGCTGTGTTGCCTCAGGGGACGCAGCCTCCAGCAGAAAGGTGACAAAAAGCAGCTGCAGGGCAACAACGGCTTAAAGCCAGCACAGGCACCTCTGCAATTAGCATCTGAAGGTGCTTAACTTTTCCTCTTTTACCTGTGGTTTTAACCTCAAACTTCTTTCATCCTATTTTATATCCTCCACAACCTCCCTGCTCTGCCAGAGGGGGTCAGATGCAGCTGTGGCAGAAATGACCACGCACCCTGAGAGTATGCCCAGGCCAATCTCCGCAAAATAAGTCCTTTTTTATACACCAGAATGTAATAATGGACACCGGACCTTGCTCAGCCTCCTTTAATGACCCATAACTGAGTGAATAATTCATTCAGTGCCTAGAGATCTTGTGAGGAGACTTGTTTTACCACAGGGCCCTGGGGAATGAAAACAGCAATAAAGTTCCAGCTTTTAACCCATCCATTTACAAAGCCTCGTGATATTATTGCTTCCATGATCAATTTAAATGAACGTGCTGGAGGTTTACTAGCAGCTTTCCTGTATTTCATGCCTCAGTACATATTTTTTCAGAGCATTTACAGCTTATACTTATTGTTGGTTCGAAGGGAATAGAGAATTCCCAACTGCAAAGTCTCACGTTTATTTAAAGCTTTAATTGTCTTAAAGAAGAGCCTTTCTGAATTCTAGCCCTTCTGGAGTCACTGATGCCATTTATTATCCAGTAAACTCTTTTAAGCTTTGGGACAGGTTAATACTCCTCAGCATCAGTATAATTTTTCTTAGGCTGTGTTACTGTGTTTATATGAGGATCTTCATTTTGCTTTGGCAGCAGAATTTCTTTTCTGCTTCTGCAAATTACAAAAAAAAAAAAAAGAAAAGAAAAAAAAAAAGCGCCTTCCTAAGCTGGATTGCTCTGCAGCTGTGAAAACCTATATTAACTTCAGTTGGATTACAACTACATCAAAGGTATTATATATCCCTGAGTAACATATTTACTGGGCTTTTCAGCAGCTGTATAATTAGCTCTGGATGACTACTTTTTTCCTCCACATCTTTAAATATCCATATTTCAAAATTCAGAGAAATTCAAAAGCAGGGTGGTTTTCCCTTTCACAGAAGGTGCAGCCCATAAGATAATTTTTTTTTCTTTTATATATATATATACTTCTTTTTTTAAAAAGAGGCATGTACTTCCCCGTCCCCTGGTAACCAGCCCCAGAGTGTCCATCGGCCCTCCTGGCACACTGTGTCCTGATTGATGAGGGAGGTGACTCGGGCAGAAGATGGGGACAGGGCCTTTTGTGACATCCCCAAGGAGGCAGCTTTGAGGCCGCAGCTGTCCCCAGAGCTGCTGGCAGCCCCCGCACACAATAGGAGGATGGCAGAAGGTGAGGAAAACGCTCGTGCCTCCACAAGGAGGAATAAAGACTCCATATGTCCCGGGCCTCAACAGATGCTCCTGTGGGGTGACCCCTTCGCAGTCCCCTCCCTCCCGCCTTGCACTTGCGGTGCCTCCATCACCGGCGCTGACAGCCCCCATTCATGGGGATGTCCCCAGCGAGGGTCACCGTCACGGCCCACCGGCACGGCAGGTGCTTTTGGGAAGGGGTTGTGTGCAGGGTGGGACTGGACAGCGCGTGGAGGCAAGAACCCCTTTGTGGCTGTGATTCTGCACACGTCCGCTGCCATTCCTTTGCAGAGGCTTTTGTTATGCAAGTACCTTTATTGTGGGAACAGGAGGGGAAAGAGGCTTTAAAATTCTCTTTAGCTCAGATTTCTTTTCATATATTTTTGCTCTGTGATGAGTAGCAGAAGGGAGCACTTCCGTGTTGACATGGAGGGAAGGTTTTTTCCCCCCACAAGAATACCTTGCAGGCTGCTGGTTTATGTTGTGCTGATTGCTCAGTCCCGTGGCTGGGATGACGAAGGTGTGAGAAACATTTTTACACAGCTTCTGTAGAAAAGCTGATTTCCTCTTTTATTTTTTTTTCTCAGCTGATGGGACTTTGAACTCACTTTTCTCTTTATAAAGTTTTCCTAAGGTGAGCTCCTAGCCTGAATTTGTCTGTTCCTCCCAACGTTTCATTACAACACTGTGATGTGTTGGCTGGCTGGCTCTGGTGTGCAGTAAAGACCCAGCTGGCTGAGCACTTTCAGGACAAACAGATAAGACAATTTACTATCTGATTTTATGAGAGCCATTTACACTTTGCAGAATTTTTTAAGCAGCAAGCCCTTAAGAAGCATATTCTGAGTGCCATACCTAGGAGAATTGCACACACATTTCCTGTCAGCAGCCGGCAAATAGTGTCTAACACCTGCTACGAAGAGCCTGAAATATATTCTTAAATGCCTTGATTGCTTTACATTTCTCTTGAGATGAGATGTGACGTTATGGCGCAGTTTCTTTTCCACAAGGAGACCCATTGCTGATACGTCTTCAGCGAGGCTCCCGAGCAGCGTGGCTGAGCCAGTGCTCGCTCGTGCTTAAGCTTACTGGGATTTCAGCCTGTGCTTAAAATCCAGCTCATGCTCAGAGGAACCCTCAAGACCAGAAGCTGGGGGGCAGCAGACACAGCCTATAGGCAATTGAGGACAGGATTCTGCCCTGTTAGGGTTTAAAGTGTCAGTTGAGAGCAGGGATAAACGCCAGTCAGAAAACCTCTCAAAGGGTCCTTGCTGAAAGCACACAGCTGTAGCTCTGCAGCGTTTGTTCCTCCTTTGCTTTGTCCCAGCTGCACTTGATAAGCCAGCAGTGAGAGAGCTGTGTGTTTTGCAAGAGAGGTATAAACATCCACCTAGGTTTCCTGGCTCTCGTTTGTCCAAACATCCTACTACTCATCCTACTACTCATCCTACTACTCCCATCCAGGTGCACTGGAGGAAACCGTCCCACCCCTGGCCAGGTGAGACCCATCACTCATCGAGGAATGGCTGAACGCACCTTCCCCTACATCCCTGGCCTCTGATGCTCCACCCCATGGGCTGCCCTTGCCAGGGATGAACCAGTTATTACACAGTGAGTATTGAGCCCAAACACTGGAGAGGTCAATCACTGCACCTTCTATACAACATTTGCCAAGAGCTTCAACCCCAGCCTCTTTGATGCAGAGCAGGTGGGAAGAAGGGGTGCTGAGAGTGACAGGCACTTCTGAAGGGGACCCTTTTATTTCAGCATCTGGAATGGGAACACATGTCCAGCTATTACCTCTCAGCCCTCGCACTCCCCCGTAGCAGCACACCTCACCACGCACCCACCCCATGGGCCAGGTCATAGTTTTTTGAGAAGACTCCCTGGTTTCAGCTGTATTTGGTGGCAACTGGAGCTTTCAGCCTCATTGAAAACATAGAGCGATCCAATGAAAGCAGCAGTGGTTTTCTATCCCAGAATCTTTCTCTTTTCAGACACCCTTCCAGAGTCTGTAAAGAAAAGAGGGACTCTATTAGGTATGTAAATATTAATATTTATGAAATAAATCCTGAAGTTTCAACTCTTCTTTGGTTGTGGATGTCTTGAAGCTTATTCCATGGAGGATAATGTTTTTCTGCTAACAGGTAAAATGGTGGAAAAATCAGGACAGGCAGAAACTTGTTTTGCATTTCAGTCAAGAGGGAAAAGGCCCTGGAATTTGAGTAGCAATTTTTTGCAACTTTCGATGAATATTTTCAAAGCTTTCTCAAATAACGCAGTTTTCTTTGAACTTCAGTTGCTGGAAGTTGTCTAGGAATTTCACCAGATAACTGGCCCTTCTCCTCACTGCCACCCCTCCACTTGCAGGATGGTTTGGCTGTGGTTCCTCATCCCCATTTCATGTTCCCTGCACTTCTGTGTGGACCCTTCACTCCTTGCAAAGGCAGCTGGACCCCAGTGCTGCAGTTAGGCTGGTTGGGGGTGGCTGGATGTGATGCAAGTTCAACTAACGCCAGCCTTAGTGCATGCATTTTGCTTTTGAAAATTGAAAAGTAGAAACAAAGCAGTAAAAAAAGGGCAGGTGTAAGAATATGTCTATGGGACAGCTTCAGAGGTTTTCCAATTATTATTTGTTCTGTGGAGGAGTAGAAACTGATCCTTGCAAATGCTTTTTGCAAACTGGAATGGAGCTAAAATGTTCTTACTTAGGGCTCCCTCCATCTAGCAACAACAGGAACATCTGCCCTAGATTCTGTCAAAATCTTTATGAGAAGGCTCTGTCAAATGTATATGATGAGGACAAGATTTCACCCACCCTTCCTAGTCAAACCTAGTTCGTTTTATTGCCCTTGTGCCAAATTTCCTAGTTTTTAGAAAGAAAATAGCATTCTCCATAAAATAAGGTGGAAAAAGCCAGCCTGGGAACCAACTCAGGTTGAACATGAAGAATGACTCTCGCTGTCAGACTTCTCTGACCACACTGCACACTGTGTGCATGCCCATCATTCCTGTGTTTCAAGGCTGGGCAGAAGATACAGTTGATGTAATTCAATGCCCACGATTTCGGATGTACAGCCACAAGCAACTGGATATGCCTCCTCGCTATTCCCAAGCTATCCCATTAACTGGCACAGACAGGGAAGTTTCCAGGGTGGTGTGAAGTCAGCTGTGTCCCAGGGAAATCAGTCCTGCCTCCTGGTGTAGTGCTGGGAACTTCAGAAGCTCTACAGCTCTGAGCTAACTATAGCTAATTCTGAAAATCTGGGAGGGTACATCTGTTTTAAAGGAAGAGTCTGATTTGAAGTATTTAAATTAATGGTCAACTTCTCTGTTGTGGTTTGGCAGGCAGGGGAAAGGGACGGGGCCGTCCCTTCCTGCATGTGAAATCCTATCCCCAGGAAGAGAGCCCGTACATCAAAAGGGCCTTGCTCGCATGCTGAGCTGCTGGAATCCATCCTGCACATCTCCGGAGGGAGGGCTGGCATCCCAGCACCACTGCCTGTGCTCCCTGGGGTAAAACTGCAAAGGGTGCCCACTGGGCTGACCCTTCAGCTGCCGTGTATTGGTGTAGTCCCGCTGCTTGTCTGCAGGGTGATGCCACCTTGCACCAGGTGAGGGAAAGGCCCCTCACAATCTGATTTGCATCTGTGCAAAGTGAGAGGATACGTTAGAGTGGCTCCCAGAGCCACGGCCCACGTTAGAGTCCCTGAGTCACCTTGGTTCCCACTGGACCAGTGTGCCCATAGCGAGAAGCTCTCAGTTGCTCTGCTGTGCCATGGTGATATTTTCGGCTGCAGGCCAAAGGTGAGGCAGTGAGGGGGTTCCCAGTTATTTTCAGACTACTTTCCTCTTAATGGAATCATGTTGTATCTCCCAGTAAGGTATTTGATCTCTTTATGGGTGTGAAAGTATAAGTGCCCATATTAAAAGATAAGAAAATAAGCACAGACATGCTAATTGCATGGGGAGAAGGAGAAAAGGTATTGAGCTTTGGAGCGGTGCTCCTACATAAAAATAAATGATAATATCATGCAGCCAATTAAAAAAAAAAACCAAAACATGAAAAAAAACCCAACAGGAGGAAATGCAAACAAATAAAATACTTCACATGGTGGTTTGTAATGGATCTGACAAGGCTAGTGGCTACTTCAGCAGCATAAACACACGTTCCAGAATGCACTATGTTTTATATTGTACGTGTTAAAATATTTAGTAACTACATTGCTATAAACATTGTTTTGATCTCAAAGTGCACCGTATTTTAAAGCCTGTTGTACTCCAAGAAGAATTATATTCTCCAGCCTCCTTAATAAAAGCCACAATCTATGATGCTCTTGATGTGCACAGGCCCAGACTACACAGTATGATGACATTCTTCAAGAGGCCTTTAATGAATTAATGCCTCTCCAAATGGTTTTAAGCTTACAAAAAGAAGATGTGTGCATGATCCTAAATCATTTGGAGCCATTTTATTCAGTGCCTATTGATTTCAGTGCCAGTAAACCTCACTGCTGCCTGCCTCCGATGAGTATTACATTATATCCTCCATAGCACACAATGGGATTTAACGGCGCCAAAAATGTAATTTCAGCACAAAATCCAGAAGTCATTATGACATCAACTCTCCTTTTTCTTCCAAACTTAAAGAACCTGAGGATCAAACTTCTGAAGAAACCGGAGCCATTTCTCTGAAGTGAATTCAGAGAGATTATTCCTCCATCTTCACACTTATCGTTAAACTGAAACTGGCTTAAAAATAAGAAACACTGAAGTTGGTGGGGTTTTTTCCTCACACAGCCTTTATATGGACTCATTATTTTAATATTGGTAATGGCAGACAAGGATGGTTCTCTCTGTGCTTGGTATGTATTTGTAGAAAGAAGTTCTCTCTCTTCTCCCCTTAAGGCAAGTCAGGCAAGACGCTCTGGTCAGCAGGGCCAGAAATGCCCATGCAGCCATGCACAGAAGTGCTAACTTCACTCATAATCTTCACGTAGAGAGAAAAACCTACAGGGTGGTGGTGATAATTTCTGCTCCAGACTGTGTGTGTGACAGTTTTGCTTCCCCAAGCCCGGTCCACTTATAGATGATAAAACCAGTCAAGCCCAAATGTCAGAGAAGAGGAACCTTGGATGTTTCCCTTCCCTTTCCCTTTCCCTTTCCCTTTCCCTTTCCCTTTCCCTTTCCTTCCCTTCCCTTCCCTTCCCGAGCCTCCCCAGCACATGCCAGCAGAAGCCTTCTCCTTTCCCAGCTCTCAGGCAGTTGCTGCTAGAGATAAGAATATACCTCATTTCCTTAATTAATGATGTGTCTGGTTCAGCTGTGCTCTTCAGCCCATACTCAGCCCTGCCCTGCAATCCCCACACAGCTGGTTAAGCACAAGGATACAGCCAGTGTCTAACACCCAAAAAGTGCTGCTTCGGGGCTGGGAGGCCCCTGGCTCTGAAGCATCGTGGGTTTCCTGCTGTGCCAGGCCTCATAGATGCAGCTTTGATCATTACCACCAAGCAAGAACAGATAAAAATAGGGATCTTGGGAGCAGAAGCCACAGGCAAAGCAATTCTGTACTATGGGAACGGACATGGATACAAGCCCCATGGAAGTAATTGGTCTGGCAAAATGGAGCATCATCAGGTTGAGCTGATCTCTTCATGTAGTACCTGACTGAGGAGGGAGCTGGGGTGAATTCATCAGCGATAGAGCCTTTCCAGGGACAGGTTGATCTTTGTGGGTGAGTTTCATCCACAACCAGCATCCCAGGATGGAGATGTGGAGGGGATTTGCCCACCGCCTTCTTGGCTGGGCTCCTGCCTTCCGGTTAAGTACTGCTGCAAGCTGAGAGAGATGGGTGTAAGAGCCTTTCAGCAGGCAATTAAAAGCAGAATGTTTTCTGTAATATATAAACAAGCCCATTAAGCCTGACTTTAATGGGGCTGAGATTCTGTGATAAATAATTGAAAAGAAAGCTTAAAGCGAATTTCAAAGATTTTTTTTTTTTTCCCTTTTAAAATGTATTTACAATACTTCAGTACTTTATATAGCTTGAATGTTTAATCAATTGTCATTTAAGGAGAGTTCAGTTTCTGGAGTTTTGTGATATATATGTGCTCAACAAGCCGCCTGAATGTCAAAGACACATGGAGCAGCAGCACTTGGGTTGAGACAGATTTGACACAATTTGTAGTGGCTTGTGCATGGGAAAAGCTGACTCTCAACATCCCAGCTCCCTGCAGATTAAAAGGGCCCTGAACCATCTTGAATTTCTCCTGCTGTAGCACATATAGGACTACAAAATTCAGGCCAGGGACCTACTAATTGCTCACGTGCGTCCTGGGTCCAGCCTGCAGCTGGCACAAGGCCTGGTTTCTCCGTCAGCTCCGAGGTGAAATCCCAGCCCTGCTTCAATCAGGCCAGAGGGATGGGAGCACAGGAGGAGGGAAGGTTTGAAAGGAGCAGCTGACGTTTATCGTGCACTAAACGTACCTGTCAGGTGCCGTGGTGTAGGTATTTCTCCTGGGTTGGCTGTGATTAAGGACGTCAGGGGTGACACGCTATTCCCTTCTCAGCGAGGGAACGTTTATCCGGCTTCCATTAACACAAGGCCTGATGAGATGGGAATGTCCCTCAGTGCCTTTCAACACACGCATCTAAAATGTCTTGTAAATTAGCTAAGACTTTGGACTTCCCATTGATGGTGCAGATTCCCTGGCTGAGGATGTACCAGCACTGCCCTGGGGATATCACTGCAGTTTCACTGCCGCTCCTGTGCTGCTGTTTAAAAACCCCAAACCCTCTTCTTGGTCCTTCTCCCTCCCCCTGACCTGTACTCAGAGCACAAATATGCTGATCTCTATTCTGCAGAGGAAAAGTAGGCTTTAGATAAACGTGAGGTTTAAGCCCTAGATGCTTTTTTAATGGGAGATGTTTTATGAAAGCTCTCATACATGTTTTAAGGTGCTGAAGTGCTTTAGGACCTGGGGTATGGAGGAGCTTATTGATGAGCTCTCCTAGGCTTCATCTCCTGCTGAAACAGAACTCACTGGGGAACTACCATGGGTTTTTTCTTACCCACTTGTGTTCCTTTAAATGACTCTGTTTCTTCTGCTGACTGGGAGAGCCCTTGTTCCCTGCCTTTGCTGGGGTGGTAGCAGCAGTGACCGTCCCAGTGGGGACTGAACTGGCACCAGAAGAGTGATCCAGGCAGAGAGGCTCTCTAATATGGACAGGCTGGCACAGTGCTCTCCCGGCTCAGGAATACAGCAATAATTGTGCAGATGGCTTTAAAAATAATAATAGATATTCGGAAGTATAAAAACAAGCAAAGGAGTGTGCAAATAATTGGGAACTCATGGCAAAAGGGATCAAATCCTGCTCTGAGCAGCTGTGAGGGAAATGGCACGGTGCAGTCCCAGCTTTGCACTGCTGTGCCTGAAATCGCAGCTCGTTCTTGCAGACTCCCCTAATCACCGTTCCATTAACTCATATAACTGTGTGGGACTAGAGCAGATTTCTCAATAAAAATGATGGATAAGTAAATTGGGAGAACCACTCTACCACTTAGCAGGTGTGAAGAGATTGACAGTCCCAGAGCTGCTGGGGGAGGATGGCATGCGCCGACTCGAGGATGTCGCTGTGCGGAAACGCTTGCTGGGGAATAAACTGGCGTGTGTTTTCCTGAGGATGCACGAATGGGAAAGGCTGATGCTGGAACGGGATGCGGGAGAGCGGCAAACACCCCGCAAGCAGGCAGTGTGCAGTGCAGCACGGGCAGCAGCCACGCGAGGAAGGACCAGGAGCTTCCCGGCTGCTGGCTCTCCTCATTGTGAAGGTAAGCAGGAAAGCTGGAAGTCAGGGAGCTCCCTGCATTGCAGAGATGTGTCTGGGTGAGGAGTCTCATGTGGCTGTCACTCTGCCAGACCTGAGGGCAAACCCAGGTGCCCAAGATGTGCCCCTTTTTTGGTCTTTTAGATTATTGGATGGAAAAGCTTTCCACAAATGGCAGGAGTTATGCAGCAGCAGGCTTGATTGCATGGATAACGTAGTCATTTAATGGGCAAAACCTGTAGGCCTGCTCCTCTCTGCCCTGGTGAAAACCCAGCCTGAGCTCCTGCTTTCCCCTCAGGGGGAGGATTAGGCAAAGGGCACAGCTCCTCTGCTTCCTTCCAGGGATGATGAGCTGCAGGAACAGAGGAAGCTCCTGAGGTCCCACAGCATGATGGTGTGTGACTCTCTCCTCACACGTGGCTCCTAGCTCCCACTAAAAGCACAGTTTGGAAGAAATACCCCTTTGGCCAGCTGGACTCCCCCACATTGGTGTCGTGTCCTGCAGCTCCTCTTCAGGCTCCTCTGATCCCAGAGCCAGGAACTTCTCCTTGACCTGAAATTCCCACCTCAGCCCTCCCATTCAGCATTTTTGAGCATTTATAACATGCTCAGGCCCTAATTAGCAAAGACCTGACAATGACATCACTCAGAGATGAAAACAGCTTTGCCATTTCCTCGCTGCATCCAGAGAGCCAGAGGCAACGCGAGGTTCTGGGTCTCTCCCAGGGCTGTGCTTCTCACCGATGGCCAGGCTGCAGGAGCATCAGTGCTACCAGGGCTGCTACGCTGCTGGCTGGCCATGCTGGAGGGCCACCAGCCCTGTTCTCTTCCCTGTCCCACCAGCCCCGCTCACTGGACATGCACCTTCTTCGTCCCATCTCAGTGCATCACCGCCTTTGAGGCCTCGGGCTGTGGGGAGCAGCAGCAGGGAAACATCCCCGCCACAAGAAAAAAGAGGAGGGGAGGATCGGGATTAATTTTCGTACACGGTGCCTGGAGAATTAAGCGTTTGTTGTAAAGATTTATCGAGTGAGAAACAATGCTTCACCTAATCCCTTGGCAGCGGGAGCCGCGTTGGCTAATGACTGCTCGATAATTAGCACTGGGAAATCCCCCGCTCCCTCCTCTGTTCTGCCTTGGAGGTATTTCAGGCACTATCGAATCTAATGCTAAATTGTACCCCAGCGTTGGGGAGCAGGTTTCTCCATCCTGCAAACCTGTCAGGGAGCTCTGCCGGCTCCAGAGACAGGGGTTTTGAGCAGGGTGGTTGAACACCGTCTGTTCCCTTGGCCACCCTCCAGCTGCACCCTCAGACCGCACAGACAACCCCAGGACACCCTGCCAGGCCTCCTGGGGTGCCATGGGGGCAAATAGGCTGCCCTTAGCATGTCTCTCCTCGCTGGGTTGCTTTTGCTGGGCTTTGCTGCCTAGCAATGATTGTTGTGTTGTTATCGGCCCAAATGTTGAGGTGTTTGCCACAGGGACCACCGTGGGTGGAGCCACCTCCACTTGGGGAGGGTAGAAGAGGAGAAAAGTATTTCCCAAGTGCAAGCACTGGAAAAACCCTGACAAACAACTGCCTGTGACATGGCTCTGAGCCGCCCTCGTCCTGTGAGTGATATCGCTGTGAAACAGGGAGTCTCTGCCAGGGTGGATGGCCATGGCACTTCGGGAACCACATCCACTGGGAGGGAGGTGATGCTCCCGTCCCAAGCCAGCACCGAGCACTGTGAAGTGCAGTGGTCAGATGAAAAAGAGACAGGCAGAAGAATTGTGACAGCCAGGCAGAGCAGGCTGCTGGAAACCACAGCGATCGCGCTGTATTGTCCGCTAGGTCTCCGTAGCTGTTGCTTATCCATCGCAGTCAGCAGTTCCCTTACAGGTCCTGAGGCAAGTGGCAGCAGAGAAACACAAGATGTGCTCTGGGGTTGCAAAAGAAGCAGGCAGAGTCCTGCTGAAAAATCCCCCGAGGCTGGCTTCATCGCAGAGCTGATGTGAAACAGCAAGGAGCAGCGACGGCCATATGGTGTGCCACCGCCACGCATTTCCCCACTGCAGGTGTCCCTGAACTGGCAGGCAGGAAGGTGGTTAAAGGAAAACGACATTTGCAGAGTAATTCTCCAGTGCTGGTCCTGACTGAAAAGCATTAATCAGTTAAAAAAGTGAAGGTTATACCTGGCTCGGGGAATTTATCCTCCACCTTCTGCTTTTCGAACCTCGGCAGCTGCTTGCTGCAGAGCAGCGTGGATTAGCCCAGAGGTGCCGTCCACTACCACCGCACTGCAGGCAGTCCCTCCTCAGTCTCACTTAGGTCTAAGGTGGGTGTCTACGAGCTATTCCTGAAATGCATTTTTATAGCTCTCTTGCCTCTCTGTTTTTTTGTTTTTTTTTTTTTGTTTTTTTTTAATGGTAAAGCTCTGACAAAACCATCCCCACAAGCCAAGATTTTCAGAAGTGCCTAATGGTAACCTCATGAGAGTGAGTTGTTGAGGGTATTACTGTTGGGATCCTGTGAGACAGCTCACACTTTTGAGAGGCCTTGACCATAATCTCAGGATTAGGTTGTTTTAAAAGTCCCACAAGGCACTGCCCTCCTTTACAAAGGATGAGGATCAGCCTGGAAGGATCAGAGAGAGGAGATGTGTCTTGGGACGAATTCCACAAGCATCCAGACGTGAATCCTACCGTCTAAATGTCACTTCCTTTGACACCAAGAATGTCCCCATGCTTTTCAAAGGATGCAAAGCGGGTCCCCTGAACCATACTGTGCAGCTCGTCTGATGCATGACAGAGATTTACCAGACAAACATTGACAGCACAGGGGCTTTTCAATGAGAAAGTGCCTTTTCCCGTGCATTTCCTACTATTACTGGCGAGATTTTCAGCTCACTTGATATACTGTTAACAGTGGCTATGAAACTAATTAACTGAGGAGAATGATATTTAACTGTCAATAAACCTTTGGATCCCTGCCTTCTTTCCTGCAGATTTAGACATCCATTCTGCAAAGCCTACTCCCTCCCTTACCCTTCCGGTTCTCTCCCTCCCCTTTTCACAGCTCCCTGGTGGCTCCTTTTTGCTTCAGCTGGCCCAAGCTGTTTATCCTTCGCATGGCACCAAAGCCTGGTAACCTCTCTGCTGTACTTACCATCCAAGCACCAGGTAGCTCCCAACAGCCATCCTTGCTGGACTGTTTAACCCTCCTGAAAATCCAGTTACATTTACTTTCCTGGCTCAGAGGGCATCAGTTCCTTTCATTCACTCCTACCCCTCCTCAAAAACACGCCTTTCAGTAAAGCTCACCATTGCTAATGCTTATTTTCCCCCTTCCCCTGGAAAAGGACCTCCTGGCTCAGCTGCTGTGGTGGTGTCAGCTCTGGTGCTTGCCACCGCTGCAGGAGCCCCAAGGACCACGCAGCTCCCTTGCATTGTGGAGCGTACACTTAAATAATGCCCCATTTCTGCACACAATGGCCCCATGCACGCAGTGGCCTTGCAGGGAACAACAGAGGACTGTAGCTTCAGAGCAGATGCGTGTGTTGCTCGTGTCATGGGTTTTGTGAAGGAAATCTGAAGAGGGAGGGGAAGAGGCAGATCCTTTGCAAGAAAATATGATCAGTGAGATAAAAAAAAACCCACACAATGCAGGCGAAAACCAACTCTGGCACCTTCATATGTGGTGGGTTTCAAGGACCTTGCTAATTCAGGGCTGTCTGAAATGTGTTTTCCCTTTCTGCATTCGAAAGTCAGACCAGAGCCTGACTTTAAGGTACAGAATTGCCCCTGGATTTGGAAAGGTGTCCCTTCGCAAGATCAACACAAGGAACGATCTCTACTGCCTATGGGAGAAAGCAGCAAGGGCTTTGCTTCCCTCAAGGCTCCTCGAGGGCCTGACTTCCTTCCTTTAGATGTGTGTGAACTACATTAAATCATGGATCTGGACTATCCCAAATTACAGCAACCAAAGCAGATCTCTGGGCCTAGGCTTCTTTCCCACTTGAACATTGTGCTGGCGTCTCCCTTCTAGGTCTTTGCTTGAATTTGGTACATCTGAGTTTAGGATCAATAGCCCATTTTTTTGGACATGCTGCAAGAGACAATATGGAGGAAGCAGCAGCCAAAATAGCAACAACAGAAGCTGCAGCAGGCAGATTAGTGGCAGCAGCAGGCTCTGATCAAGCTGTTCTCCTTCTGTCACCATTTTGAGTGTTTATTGTGTAACACTCCAAACTGCTGCCGGTGACAGGGCTTTACCAGCGAGAGGGGATAAAGGGCAGCACAAAGCCTCCATAGGAATGTATGAGCCTACCCAGCTGCTCCATGCCAGAGCTGGATGCCTTCTCCCTTCTTCATTCACAGCGTGATCGGGGCCACCTGATTCCTGTCCAAGTCACACATCCTGGGGAAACGGTTGATTTTTCTCTTTGGTAATTTGGTTATAAGCCCGAGGTCTGGAGACAATGAAGCTTCTGCCATTGTGCAGTCTGTTTGCCCGTGCCCCCTGCCTTTCCCCACAGCTTCCCAATCTGCTGGTCCACATCAGCAAACTCTATCAGGGAGAGAAAGGTCTTCAAGTTATGAAATCCCTGCAAGTTTCATAAAAACAGGAGAATGCGTTGAGGAGGGAGGGGTGAATCAATGCCCTTAGCAGGCCCTGCAAAGCTCCTGGCTGCTATGCACCCTGTGTTTTATGCAAAAGGCAGAGGTAGAGCACATGGCATAAGGTGGGAGCATCATCGTGGTGTGCCCAAGGGGTTAGGAGAGACCCTCAGGCAGGAGGTTCTGTGTTGAAGGTGCTTTAGGAAGAGATCTGCTGGCTTTCTGTGGGAGGCACACACACGACTTCAGAGGCAAATCTGTAGGAATCCAGGTTTAATGTTTTTGATATTTTTCTGCTGACAGAACAACTTAATTATGCACTGAGGGTCTCATTTGGTTTGGCCTCCCTGTGCAAGCCCAGATAAGGAGGAGCGCAGCTGAATGCCCTTTAGCTCCCTGGTTATCTCCAGACTGATTTCACTCTGATGTGCTGATACGGGATCTGGGGGAGGAGCTGCAGTTCCTGTTGAGGGATGATCCTCACCTCCAGCCTCAAGCAAGCTGGAGACGCACGTGATGTCCAGGTTACGTTGACTGTGCTGGAGCCCATTATGTTCCCCACCGACAGAGGAAGAGGACAGCGATATCCCACCTCCCACATGCCCACAGGCTGCTATGGCCTAGAGTGCTGCCTTTCTATTTTAAATAAAAATCTGCATTGTGAGAGCTTGTAAGTCTTTCCAGGGTCTGCAGCTGGGCTGTGAATAGACTGTGAAGCCCTAATTTCAGTGTGGATGAGAGCCACATCGGGCTTTTCCTGTCAGCCCACTCTGGTCCCTCAGGGACACCCCAGCAGGCTTTGCAGCAGCGGATGAGCTGGGAATGGAGAGCAGGTCTGAAAAGAAAGAGTTGTGGTTTTTTTTTCTTTCTCTCAACTTTGCAAAACAAAACAGAAGAATAAAAGGCTGTAAAAACATCCAGTCTGCTACCAAATTGCTTTTTAAAATGTCTCCAACTTTACAAAAGTTGCACGTACCGCCATTAGACATCCCTTTTTCTGTTACCTACTCACACCTCTTCGAAGCTGAATGGAAAAATTAATGCTGAACCTCCCTCCCCTCATAATCAAACATTATAATGCTGAGAAATTCAGAGTGAAGATTACACGGAGCAGTCATTCCATAACAATACAATTATGATGAAATCATTTTAGCATCTGTGGTCTGAGATGAGATTAAATCTATTTTAACGAGACATTAGATGGGCTTTTTTCTCCCATATTTTTTCCTCATCACAGTGCAGACGAAATTTTTGTGTTTAATTTTTTTTTTCAGTTGCCTCACTTTCTGATTTTTCCTTTACAATAAATCTAGAATCTTTGCGTGGGAACTAAACTGAGAGTTTTGTACCACTTGTTTTTGTACTTAAATTGCTGATAAACTCCCTCCATCATAGCTTCACTCTGACGGTTTCTTTTTCCTGAGATTTGCCTTTATATTTTTTTTTTTCCCCAAAAAAATATTTCAGATTTCCTGCATCAGCAAGGCTGCTTAAGGCAGACTCACCAGGACCCCGAAGCTGCCAGGGAGCTCCATCGTGCTGGGCTGTATTTACAGCAGCTCTGAGTCAGAAAGGCACTAAGGAGCCACCAAGACTGGCAGGGCTGACCCAAAAAGGGGGAAAAGCCACTGGTTTGGAGAGCTCCATCCCTGCCATGTGTCTGGGACCAGCACCTCCTGCGACCCCTGCAGCTCAGTGCCCAGGGCTGCCCCGCCAGGCCTGCCTCAGTTTCCCAGGACTGAGTGTGTGACCTGGGGCAGCAGCACTGGGATTTTCAGTGTCACTCCCCAGCAAAAGGTCATCTGTCCATGGGGTGTCTGT
>NW_010174001.1:223880-237930 GCF_000695765.1 Mesitornis unicolor
AGGTCTTGGACCACATAGTATTCAAAAATTATTTGCTCTCAAGTGAGCTTTGGTTGCTTTTTCTTTATTTTCTTTTTTAACTTTTCTTTTTAAATCAAACCTTATTTTGATGGCAAAACCTGGGCTGATCTCAGATTTCAAAGTCAACCTAAGGCTCTTTAGGGACTGATATAGTTTGAAAAGGTGTGGGCTGTCTCCATCTCAGCTGGGGAGGGTTTTATTTTTCGTCTTTGCTTCAGTTACCACAGCTTCTTCCCAAAGGCGATCTCCTTCCTTTGATCCAAAATAAACTCTGGGAAACTGTTCGCTCATGGATCACCTTCTGCAGCGTCCTTGGTGAGCTATCTGGCCGTCATCACAGCTGCTTGCTCTTCCTTCTCCCTTTTTGAAGAATCAGGTGGACAGATGGAAATCGTCTTCCTGGGGAGTAAATAGGTTCCTTCGCTAATCTGTTCAACTGTGAGGGCATCTGGAGGCTTTAATTTGGGTACCTCTGCAAGGGGTGGCTTCAGACACCCCCTTATCATCTGTCAGGCCTACCAGGGCCAGGGCACTCCTAAGACACCAAATATATTCATAACTTGCTCCATGTAGAAAAAAAATATGGAGAAAATGGAGCTTTAATCAATGATCAAATGGGAGGGAAAAGGGATGGAGCTGATGTTACGGATCACCAGCAAACTGCCTGTGATTGAAAAAAGGGATGTGATATTTTTTGCCTTTAAAGCAAGAAGGTCTCATCGAGTACGTGCCAAAGAAAGGGAAAACCCCAGTCTCCATCTGAAGGCAGAGAGGAGATAATGCTGAATCTCTCGGAGCCCTTGAGTTAAATACATGTTGAGAGGAACTGATAAAGATAAAACACAATAATGGAAACTTGTCTCAGAAAGAGCAGGTAGGTCCCAACTGTCAACAATAATCTGAACCTATAACAAGCACTCTTGTTTGAAAATGAATCCAACTGAAAATGAAAGATTAAACAAGTACAACAACGTAAGAATAAATTACACATAAATCTCTCTGGTATTCAGGATCAAAGGAAGATTAAAGAACAAGCTATGGAAATGTGGTAGAGGCAAAGAGAGCCTATTAAATGATATAATTTAGTGAGCCTACAAGTAATAGAGAGCTCACATCTAAGTTTAAAGGAAAGAGAATGAACCTGTAGCTGCTAAGAAGGATTTCAAATTATATGTGGTGTGAATAAATATATGACGAAGCAGATTTTTATAGCCCAAACCCAACAAAAATATGACCCAGGAGCCGAGCTCCACAGTTGCTAGTATGAGAAAATCTGCTTTCAGTCATGTTTCAAGGGTGATGGACTGAGTTCTTCCAGTTCACCCTGCAATTTTGAGAGTGTGACTGTGCATGCTAGCTACATGAATATCTGCGCAGGGCACCCACGTATGGGTGCAGGTCGCTCCCTAGGGCAAAGGGTGCTCCTGGGAGCAGCAAGATTCATCATTGCTCCCCCCCAAAATTGTAGTCTCCCTTTCCGCCTCTGTGCTGGGCTGAGGTCACAGCCTGTTCTCCAGCGAAGATGCTTAGCAGGGACTGCTTTTCCCTTGAGAAACCACACTAAAATACTCGTCTGTGTGTGTAAGACCATACAAGTGTTTGTGCAGGCACGTTCTTTTACAGTGACGATATTAACACCAAAAGGCTGTATGTCAGACCCTTTGCTCTCATATTTCATAACCTTCTGACTCCTATGATCTAAATAAACAAAAAATGAAAAAGTGAGTCTCTTCTCCCTGCTAATCCAAGTGAGAGTGTTTAGAAGCAGCAAATGTCTTGTCCCAGCGCATCCAGAGAAACTGAACCTTGAACCCATGAACCCAGAGCCTGCGTCTCAACAGTCCCCTGCTCCGTCCTCTGAAAGAGTGATTATCCAGTATTAATAGCAGCTACTTCTTGCCCTCCCAGGGTAATAAACTGCTTTTCTCTGCCACAGCTGACCCCTGGCCCAGGATGAGCTTTCACAGGGAGCAGTGTGAGGGAAGGGAGTGCAGTGGGATAAAACTCAGAGTGGTGCTGCTTTGACACAGAGCTCACTGCCACCCAAACCTTCTTCCCCTTTGGGTGGGATGGCAGGGAGATTTCCGGCACCTGGTCATGGTGCTTTTTCCCTGGAGGAAACACAGTCTGTCTCTGTCTTTGGGTAAATGGCACCTGGTCACGGTGCTTTTTCCCTGGGGGAAACACAGTCTGTCTCTGTCTTTGGGTAAATAAGAAGCCACACTCAGGATAGGGAGCAAGAGGTGCCTGGATCAGCTGGGAAGGTTTGGGGACTTCACCTCAGTCTGTGTGGATATCCCACCCTTACCATCACCACAGCAGTGATAGGAGATCCAGAGTCCCTTTGACGGCCCTCAAGAGACAAGCTGTGGATGCGCCGACACCCAGAATGTTTGTGGTGATTGCAACCATTTACTCATCATCTCAGTTCTTTTTTCAAGTTTCATCTTTTTTTTTCAGTGTAGCCTGTAGTTTTGTTTGTGGAACCCAGTCAGGAGAGTTTAAGGAAGGCAGGCAAAACTAACAAGCCTTTTCCAATATTTTCCCATAGTGAAACCAGCTGGAAATTGAAAGAGACCAAGGTGCGGAAGGTATTTGCATGTGCAAAAGATGATGTAGGAACAGATGAGATTATATCAAAGACAAGTACGAGGTAGGTAGAGGGAAGGTTAGGACTTCGGTTGGCCTCCAAACCCAAACAATTAGCAGTCTTTGATAGCTTTGAAGGTTATTTCGTGCTCACTCCTCAGATGGGTGTGCATTTGCTAAGTGCATTGCCTGCGGGCAATTTGATTAATGTTCAAATGTTTGTGGTACATGAGGTGCAGGCGAAACTATTTATATATGTGTGTTTACTATCAAGGCATGCAAAGCGGAGATTTTGAGCCTACACTACACAAAACAGCTCAAAGCTGTGCCTGGCAGCAAAAACCCTTGTGGAGATCCTGACCCAAGTCATTGTATGAGTTTCCTCATCCCTTATCCGAGCAGCAAATGCCTGGTACGTAGGTGGTCACATCAACACCTCTGCCCATGGTATCGCCTGGCCAAAGGAGGGAGCAGGAATTGGGTGAGGGCCCAGTCTGGGGGCATGGGCCAAGTGTAAGCATCTCCCATCTCACACGGGGGAAGGGGAGCCCATATCCCAGCACAGAGCTGAGTTATCGCTGCGTTACCACCGGGACCTGACCCAACCACCAAGGTGCTGCATTGACCCCGTGGTACTTAACCCTCTGGTGCACACAGGACTGCTCTCTGAGAGGAAAGCTGCTCATTTAATGGAGCCAGTGTACGTCTCACGAGACCAGCTCTCCATCGCAGGGACTGTCTCTTCATCCTTGTTTGGAGTCACATTCTTCTGGCTGTTTTACAGTCAAACTACATAAATAAAATATCTCCTGCATCTTTCATCATTAGCAGAGTTCTCACAGCGATTTTCACTTTAGACACTTCACCTTTTCAAATCACTCATTAAATATTAATAAATTAATGCCTCTTACACTCCTGTGATGCACTGAAGACATTTTCAATGATTGTCTTATATTCCGTTTTTTATTTGAATATCAAATACGTCAAGTAGATGTATCTTTCAATACAATTAGCTGGCAGTCATAAACGGTGCCAGAAACCAAGCCTGGCAGGCTGATTTTTGCTACATGTGTTCAACTGGCACTTAAGTACAGGGAGTGAAAAATGAAGAGCTAGTGACATAAATGATTTTTTTAAAAGTTTGTGTTCTTCAGTAGATTTGTTTACTTGTTTCGGTTTGCGGGAGTTCAGCATGACAGGGAATTAGGGAGATGATTCTCATGCAGGCCACGTCATCACAGATACAAGGCATCTGTAATGTTCAGTGGTGAAAACCATGCTATCCAGAGACATTTTCAGGAGGAACAGGGCAAATGCACCTCCTGGCCATTGCTGTACTTCAGGTGGCCAAGGTCTGGCTGCTGAGATGGCGAGGACACGGCTGGTCCCGGAGCCAAGCACACCTTGCCAGCAGGCAGTGCTCTCCCTGCACCAAGGAGACCAGCTTCTGCAGGACAGCAGCAGTGACTGGCTTCATATGAGACTGATTTCATTAGCTTTAGTGTAAATCTGGAGGAAATGGTGGGAAGAGTCGCCTCATTTTTGAGAGTTGGGGTGTTCACCTGGGGTTTGAATCAGTTCACATGAAGCATAGCCTTCTTGGACGATCTTGCTCTCAGATAATGATGAAATTGGCTGCTGTGGCCCAGCAAATCCCTGGCATGTTGTGAGAAAATGCTGAATATGTGGAGTGACAGGACAGTGGTGGCTTCCCAGGGAAGTGTCACCACTGCTGCCCATTGGTCCCTGCAGATCTGCACAGCAGCCTGAGGCTCATGATTCAGCTCAAAGCAAAGTGAGCTCTGGTTTTTTGATGCTTTCTGAAAAAGAAACAAACCCTTGCCTGTTGTTTTTTGCCATGTTGTTTAGCCTTTCCCTGTGAAGGTGACGTCTCTCTGATGGTGCTTGCTAGCAGGCTGCTGGCCCGGGATGATCTCACCGGTGATAAAACTCCCACACAGCTTCATGGCAGGGTGCCTTCATCAGGATCAAGCCTTCAGCCAGTGCCCAGCCACCAGTTACCCCACCAGCTCTACAACGAGGAGCAGAGAGTGCCATTGCTATAGGCACCGCGGTTCCCTCGGGGGCACTTTGCAGGGCTGGAGGATCACTGGGCATTGCTCAAGCTGGGTCCCACCATTTTCCCTGTCACCTCCTGCCCTGATGGAGGTCTCAGACTCTCCAGGGAGACTCGTCCCTGATGCCTGGATGGGAGGGTCCTGCTGGGAGCAGGAGCAGACACATGCTGATGGGAATTGATGCGATGAGTATTGCTTTTTCCATAGGCAGAGATCAGGGAGCCGGGCTGCCTGTGGGAGCACCGGCGTCGGGCTGAGCTGCCCAGCTGCAAGCCCCTCACCGGGATGAGCTGTCACATCCCCTTCACACTGAATGAAAAACAGACACGTCCGAGGCGTGATACAGCTGATCTCCTTCTGACATCTGCTCTGGAGCGAGACGAATCGGGCTCTGCCAGTCTCCCTCGGCTAACTACGAGGGCGGGTGAGGGTGACTTGCTCCAAGTTAGGCAAGACGAATACCAAAATAGGTGGGCAGCACCTCACCTGTGTCCTGCTGCTGCTCACCTCACTGCATCTGAGCCCTGCTGCCTCTCGTAGCTGTGCGATGGCTTTGCGGAAAGGGTGCTTCTGCTGGAAAATGAAAGGGCTGCAGGGAATGGATATGAATGGGGAGGCAGGGGATGGGGGAGCAGCTCTGGCAAAGTCACACCCAGGCTCCATCTTGGACTCTTTTGAATGCTCAGCTCTTTTAAAATTTCATTTTGGTAAAGCAAAATATAGGATAAATATATTAAGATTGGTCTCTCAGCAATGTGGGGTTCAGGAATCACCCGCAGCCGAAACAAACTTGTTGAGCATGGCTTCATTTACTGAGGTTCCACCTGGTTGGCATCATGCAACACCGTGTCTCTGTAATGGAGCATCTTCCCACAGCCAGGCTCTGCGGGACCCGCTCCATGTGCAGCTCCGCTCATCCCCATTTCCAGCTGCACACTCCACAGCTCACGAGCACTTTGCATTGGCAGAATATAAGAAGTTCGTGTGTCTTTTACAATTTACTGGGCACCCCCACCCACAGCTGCCAAAGGGTCCTGTGCATCTCAGGGCTTCACCTCACAGAATCACAGAATCCCAGACCGTTAGGGATTGGAAGGGACCTCAAAGCTCATCCAGTCCAATCCCCCTGCCGGAGCAGGAACACCCAGATGAGGTTACACAGGAAGGCGTCCAGGCGCGTTTTGAATGTCTGCAGAGAAGGAGACTCCACAACCTCTCTGGGCAGCCTGGGCCAGGGCTCTGTCACCCTCACTGAGAAGAAGTTTCTTCTCCAATTGAAGTGGAACCTCCTGTGTTCCAGTTTGTGTCCGTTACCCCTTGTCCTATCATTGTTTGTCACCGAGAAGAGCCTGGCTTCATCCTTGTGACACTCACCCTTTAAATATTTATAACCATGAATGAGGTCTCCCCTCAGTCTCCTCTTCTGCAAACTAAAGAGCCCCAGCTCCCTCAGCCGCTCCTCAGAAGGGAGATGCTCCACCTCCTCTGACCATCACCCATTTGCCCTCTGCAGCTTTGTTTTCTAGTGCCACCACGGCTCTTGCACCCATGGCCACTTGTAATTCCCTTCTGGCCAATAAATGTTCTGCTGTAGCGTTGCCCCTTTCATCCCCATTCAAAGCACCTGGCACCAGGCAAATTTCTGCTCCATCCCTCTGGAGCTGGGAAGCACAGAGCAAAGCCAAAAGGGAAGGCAGTTTAAAGAGGAGGGGGTTTGCCAAGCGATGATGTTATGAGCAGCTGCTCCGTTGACAGCTCTGTCACAGGGAAACTCTACTTGCCCCCAACCTCCCCCGTGCTCAGTGCTTCTAGAAGTGGTGCTATTGAAGCAGATCGTGTCTTTCTGCTTTTGAAAAGCTGGTGGGTGTTATACTTTAAGAGAATAAGGACTGGAAAAGTCTTTTAAAATGTTGCAATGGAAAGAAGTCGGTGTTTGCCTTGTGCTTTCTCCTTTTTTCCTCCTTTGGTGCTATTGCACTGATACGTGGCAACAATTAGACTAAAATGCTGTTTCCTTGCACAGGGACTGACTCTGTTTAGCAAATATTAATGTAATCCTGAGCCAGAGAAGCAACTTGAAACAATATCAAGCCCTTGATGGAAGCACTGGCGAGCAGCAATACTGAGGCAGAGGGGAGGCTAGGGACTTAACAAAATTTGCAAGGCAGCTAAAACAAGTCATTATGATCCAATTCAGCTGCCTGGAGCAGATGCTTGACCTGCCCACTGCTTAAAAGGGAGGCACAGCTTGAAGGAAGCACAGTCGTGGTCACAGATTATTAACGTGGAGAGTAACCAAGCCTCTGGGGTGAGACAAAGTGGCCAAGGGACTCTGTCCTGCTTGGTTCTAAGGTGCCTGCCCTGGCTCCACATCAGATGCACACAGATGGGACATCCCCAGCTTTGGCAACAGGCTGTTAGGAGAGTCCAGAATGACTTGGTGAACTCAGGTCACTAAAGTTCACAAGTGTTTTACTGCCCCAAATCACCTGCTTGCCAGGCTTTGTCCATAGGAAGGTTGCACCCAGCCCTGGAGCAGACAGAAGAGCAGCTTTTCTGCATCTGCTGTTTGCTCCGCAGTGCCTGACCCCACCTCTCATTGCTCCTCGTCACTGCAGCTGCTGAAGTTGCCCAGCCGTGATGCTGAGATAGCCTGGAGAGGCTGAGGGCATGGAGACTGCTGATGTTTACAGCTTGACCGAGCAAAGGAGCCAGGTCTGCTCTTGTGCGAGCTGGAGTCAAGGGGAAGGACGTCCACACAAACCAAACTGCAGCCCTTGGGAAGCTTTAGGCCTTTCTGTAGTGGCAGCACTAGCACTTTTACAGCTCAGCTCTTCCGTAGTTACAAGCTGGGGCTTCTGGGTCATTTAATGAGTGCGTCCTCTCGCTCATAAGGACAATTTCGGTTGCACAATGGCTGTTGCTGTTTCCATCAGTGTATGCCTACCATGAGGCATAGCACAGCGGGGACCCATGTGCAGCTGAAAACAGATACATCTCGCAAAGCAGTTGCTTTCCAGTGCATGAGTAACTCAGCAGAAAACAGAAGTGGGACTTTACCTCCAGCAAAATCTTCTATAACCTCTCATCAGCTGTGTTTTCAGGTGTGGTTTCCCTGGGGCAAGGCACCTGCAGCCATTTCCCCATCAGTGAAAGTCTTTTCCAGCCAATCAATCTTCTATTTATCCACCAAATGATGGATCCATGTTGACTCTTTAGCAGTGCCTGAGCCTTAAATACGTTTGAAGTTAGAGGCTAATGTGGGCAGGTGTGGATGTGTGTGCCTCTTTGTCTGGATGTGTGCACGGTGGAAGGGAAAGGTCTGATCAGAATCAAACAAAAATAGAATCCTAATCTCTTTCCTTTGTAGAGCAAATTGGAGCAGAGAGCTTCCAAATGAAATCTGAGATGATGCCAGCTGCCTGCAAATTGTACCTACTTCGAAAATAAAATCTCAATGTCTGCAAGTAATCCTCATCTGTGTCTCGAGTACAGTCTTTTTTCACCCAAAACTAGAACAAGAAACAAGCAAGTATCCCTTTACCGTCCCCTAAGTTGTGGGTATTAAAAATCACCGTTTTTAACTGAAATGTTAGCTCACACTAACTGCTGACTTGGGCAGAGCTCCGGCCCCTTTCGGTCCTGCTGCCTTCAAGACAAACCCCTTTCCTCTTCCTCAGGAAGACTGCTCTTCTGCAAAGCAAAATTAAACAAGTATTAAATAACGACCAGCTTTTACACATCTTAAAAAAACCGGTACTTGCCAGCCGAAGATCCCAAGCAGCAGAACCACTTGAGCGAGCAATGAATAGTAGAAATGTTAAAGCAGCTTTACGGGAGCAGTGGAAGAAATTAGCAACTCTTGAAGCACAATCATATTCGATAAATACTTTGCACAAAGTTGTGATGGGATTCAGCTGACTGGACATTTATACGAGGAAGGAATCATGGCCTCATTCCAATCAGTAGATGCATTTCCACCGACTCTAATGGAGCTCTGGTTTCGTGATGTTTATATTGCAAAATAAGCCAAGACGCCTGTGAGCTGTCAAAACCCTTTAGAGCCATTTGTCCCAACAACCCCACAGTAGCATCCCCTAATACTGTATTATGCAAAGAGACCCCTTTTATTTTTATTAGAGCTAATTCACCAGATGGCTTCTCCCCCCTCCTCCCTGCTTTGATGTAGAAAACACCAGCAAGTGATTTTGCTGACTACAGATCAAGGCACACATCAGTGCTGTTTGCCGCGCACAAAACATGAAAAGCGGAGCAGGGACCGTGGGGCAAATCTGACATGTTTGTAAACAGCACCCAAACCTTCACAGACACGGGGGAGGTGAAGCAGCCCACTCCCCTGATGTGGAAATGGGCTGCAGCTACCATTCCCTCCACCCATGCAGGGAGTCAAATGGAAAAGGGGGCGAATTTCTACATATTGGTGAGAGATGAGACCTGCTGCTGACACTGAAAGCAAATGAGTGAGAGGGCAGAGAGGCACCTTCAAAAAAGAGGGAGTCGAAACCACACGAATGGGAGATTCTGTCTTAGAAAAATGGACGGACGTGCTCCTCACTGACCCAGGCTTCAGGTTACGGTGCCAGCCTCAAGGCTTTCTTTTCGTGTACCAAGGCTGTTAATTGCAAATTTCAACAGAAACAACAGCAAAAAGCAAGTAATGGAGCCAGAAAGTTTCACGGCCAGGAAGATTGTCATTAAGAAATTAAAATTCAAACTCCCTGCTGCCTGTGAGCACAGCCTTGCTGCTGGTAAACAGCAATTCTCACAGAAACGGTGTCCTTTGCTGCAAAACCGTGTTAAAGTCAGAAAAACGAAAACAACGGTACCCCAATCTCACGCAGGTTGTAAACACACACCAAAAAACCAACCCCAAAGCAAGCAAAATAAATACAAACATAAACCACAATTCCTCCAGAACTGTCCAGTTCTGGGCCCCTCAGTTCAAGAAGGACAGGAACTGCTGGAGAGAGTCCAGCGTAGGGCTACAAAGATGATGGAGGGAGTGGAGCATCTCCCTTCTGAGGAGCGGCTGAGGGAGCTGGGGCTCTTTAGTTTGCAGAAGAGGAGACTGAGGGGAGACCTCATTCATGTTTAGAAATATTTAAAGGGTGAGTGTCACGAGGATGGAGCCAGGCTCTTCTCGGTGACAAACAATGATAGGACAAGGGGTAACGGACACAAACTGGAACACAGGAGGTTCCACTGAAATTGGAGAAGAAACTTCTTCTCAGTGAGGGTGACAGAGCCCTGGCCCAGGCTGCCCAGAGAGGTTGTGGAGTCTCCTTCTCTGCAGACATTCAAAACCCGCCTGGACGCCTTCCTGTGTAACCTCATCTGGGTGTTCCTGCTCCGGCAGGGGGATTGGACTGGGTGAGCTTTGGAGGTCCCTTCCAATCCCTAACGTTCTGGGATTCTGTGATTCTGTGATTCTCCAGAACTGCAACACAGTGCAGAGAGCTGAGAAGCAGCCCTGGGAACGGGCTGTGCTCTGTTATTTATGGTGCGGTCCTGTTTGGAAGAAACTTTGCAGCCCCACGTGAAGGGAGTGGAGGTGAAACCCAGAAAAGGGTGAGAGCAGCCATCAGGGAGCGGTGCCTTCCCAGAGCTTTTTCTCCCACTTGCAGCAAAAGGTGGTTCAAGGAGTCCTGGAGTCAGGAGCTGGGCCCTGTGTTAGCTCCGTCCAGTGCTGGCAATAATGCATGGTGCACAGTGACAGTGGCATCTTACACAGCACTGCACTTATACCCAAGCTGTGCATCACCTTGTGCCACACACATGGCGTAGATGCACTCACTGACACACAGATCCGTGTTTTCACGTCACATTGCAATGACTGTCATGATTTTAAGAAGGTATTTTTCATACAAGGGCTTAATTTTATGTGATGCTGAGAGCAGCTGGGCTGGGCTGTGCAAGATGCACTTGGCTGTGTGGAGCTCAGCAGCATCCTGCTTACTTGTGTCCATCTGCATGGACTCTCTGGTATCTAAATAAGCTGAAAGCGATGACTGAAGGTTTTCCAGCTGCAGGGACATGCTTGTTGCTACAGATAACCCCATTTCTAATTAAGCTCATGGCTCAGCCTCCCCTTTGGTGATGGTGCTAAAAGGTTCTCCTCTGCTGCAGCGGCTGCTTATGTTCATAAGAAACCAATTGTAAAATAGCTGGGACCTCTGCTGCTCTGGGATATCTGATTAAAATGAGTCAAGGGGTTTCAGGATTTACCGGGAAGAGGGAACTGGCTGGCAGACATGTAAGAAAGCCATTGACTTCGCTCACATTCACATTGCTCTTGTCAGAAACTACACTGATGGGGACCCTCGTGCAGCCCAGGCCCAGGAGAGGATCCAGAGTCAACAAGCACACGCACAGCACAGCCTTCTTCTCAAAAATTCAACTGCAGTCACTCCATTAAGATATATGCAACTACCTCAATGAACAGAAATAAGTCCTTGGCTTTAAATGGGGTGAGATCATCCCCAAACACATCTGCCACGTTTACTGCCTTGCTCTGGGACTGTCTGCAACACAGTGAGCTTTTTTTTCAAGTGAATTCCCCACAATCTGGATTCCTTATCTAACATTTTCTAGTGCACCTGCTAAACTGAGGCAGGTGGGTAACGTTTTCCAGCTCTGCCATGAGGTGGGGTCCTTCTTAGCAAGGAGAATGGGAAAGATCTCAGGGCAGAGACCTGGTACATAGAGTGTGAACACCAGGTACTGCTCAGAGCACTCGCCTTTTCTGGGGGGCGGCAGTCTTTGCATTGGCAAAGAGGTTGAGGGGATTTTTGTGTCTGGGAACCTTCTTAAGGTCTGCAGGACAACACAAGCCTTGCTCTTTGTAGGCACTTTTGCATTGCACAGGTATAGGGCAGTAGGGCCTCTCCACCACTGCCCACATCTGGGGAGCTCATGGAGGAGACCACTGAAGCCCATAAGCACTTTTCTGGAGAAGTAGAGACCTTCACACTGAGACACCAGGGAACCTCATTTAATCAGTAAAAATTCCCTTTCTCCCCCAATAGAGGACACCCTGTAAAACCCTTCTACGCTGCTCTGGGACTTGCCCCATCAAAATCCCCAAATTCTTTCTCCCAGTAACACCAACATATTTGAAAGGGAGTTGCTGCTTTTTCTCTCACTGACCATTTTTTAATTATTTTTTTTTTCTGGCAACACCTCTCCAGAGCAGAAACGTTTGCACAAACAAAGTTAAACTGCTTGGTTTCCATTAGTAACATGAGCAGTAAAAAGAGAGGACAGGTGTTTCTTAGGAGGTGTGAAAGATTAACAGGATTTTCTTGGATTGTGGATGACGCTCTCACTGTAGGATATCTACTTTTTTAAATTTTTTTCTTTCTCCACAAAGAATACAGGAAAAATTTCAATAACATTCACTGGTGCTTAGTGAAATTCAGGCAGGTTTGTGCCTGCTGTGCCTGCTGTCCCTGCAGGCAAAGAGGAATTGCAGCAAATAACCCCTTTCTTTGCCAGTGTGGAACCAGGTTCTGCTTTCAGAGACATTTGTGTGAACTCTAAGGAGCAATCAGCCCAGGAGGGAATTGCATGGGGGATGGAGGACCCCAACAGGAGAATCTGAGCACTGGTGCAACAAATAAACAGAAAAAGACCCAAACTGCTGTGTGAGCTGAGTTCAGCCCTTCAGCTGGGATCCCCAAAAGGGATTTCAGTCGTTCTTAAGAAAAGGCGATGTTTGGTGTGACAAAACACACCACAAAGAGCAAACAAGTCCAGAACCTGTTCCCCCACCTCCCACCCTCCCTGCACTAGGTCTTTCCATGCGCCTTTCTCTGAGCATCCTCTCACAACATCTAGCACTAGGGGTTTGCCACAGTGGCTAACTGGTGGAAAGGGCAAGGAGGCAGGGTGGCTTCAGCCCTTGCAGGGTTACCTGTCTTTCTTGCCCAACACCTCTGTGCCAGGAGGGCCGTGCCTGTGCACACAACAGGCTCTGCAGAAGTGCGTTTTCCATAGCGCAAACCAGCGTCAGCAAATGCCATTAAATACGCCCCTAGCATCAAACACGCAGTCGGTCTAAATGAAGCCACTGGGCCCCATAGTTGTGTACAAATCTTAAATATCTTGCTGAACCAGCTGAAAACATCACTGCGTGCGAAAGCCGGCCGGGCATTTTCCCCGACTGCCTTGCTTTGTTTACCTCCTGCTCATGTCAAATGGTGTATTAGGGCTGTGGTGCAATATGCGGCATTTGAACTTTTCTTTTGTGCTGAACAATGTCAACAGACTGCTTTTCCTGATGAAAAGATCCTGAGCCCATAAATATTGCCCTGGCGTGCTGTACGTTGCTCCCATTGTATAAATCTCCCCACAGCGCTCACCTCTGCTCCCGTATCGTAGCGAGATAAATGCGCTGCTTAAGGCCTGATTTATTTCAGTCAAAGGACAAATAGTTTGATATCAAAAGGAGCTTCATAACAATTAACATGACAGGCAAGGAGGATTAGCTGTTGTGATTTTCGGTGTGGCATAAGCAGGCAGGTGCTCTTATTTGGGCTGCATCCCTCCCCCACATCCCGTCCCAATAAAGAGATAGTTATTGTACCGCTGTGAAAAGAGCAGCTGCTGTGCCTGAATTTCCCTATCAGCCGCTGTTTCTAGTGTTGGTATGAACTGGGGACACATTGTTGGGCTTTAATTAGCCCCGAGTCCCACCACCATAGGACTACCCTGCTCTGACATGCACCCCAGGATGCTTGCGTTGAATGTGCATTAATCTCCTTGTGCCTGATGGCTGGGAGACAACCTCTGAGAAAAAAAAAGAAAAAGAAAAGAAGAAAAAGAAAAATATACCTTTATAGCATCTGCAAAATGCTTGACTTTATGCTAAGCGACCAAATTAAATATAACCTTCACTCTTAACTCTAATGGCCAAGCTGTTCTCCAAGTCTCATTACAATTTTTTAGCTCTTTGCTGTTGTTGCTGACTCGTGAGGTTTCAACAGATGAAAACCTACTTTCAAGCAAATGAAAAACAGTTTCCAAACCTGAGCCCAAACTTCGAGGGGAACAACATCTGACAGGTATTATTTGGCACATAGGACTGACTTCTCCTTCCAGGGACTGGTGTGAAGTTGGCTTACAAGCAGAGTCGGCACAAAAGGCAAGGCGGGTTGCCAGCAAAACTAAGCACGACCGATCCCACATAATTACTGCGCTCTCACTGCTATCACCAAAGGTTAGCTTAAACCCACGAAAATCCCAGAAACTGTGGACTAGCCAGGGGATCAAAACAGTAGGCACATTTTTTGGCAAGATGGGAGAATTTCTCAGCGCCTTCCCTGATGATGCTCCTCTTTCCC
>NW_010174001.1:237961-239845 GCF_000695765.1 Mesitornis unicolor
ACAAGAAGAGCAGACCCTGTTTTCCCACCTGGGGAACAGCCACCTTTTGCTGTGATCCCAGTACTGCTCCGAAACCAGGGAAGTTTGGGCCAAGTCAGAATAGGGATGGGGCATTTCCGTAATACAGCTGAGTGCTTGTGCAAAGCATTCTCGGTGTCCTGCTTCTTTCTGTGGACAAAAATCACATCTCCCATAAGGCTGCAAGTGGCTGAAACCAGTTGCTCCAATAAAGCCATACTGGGATGAGTTAGCAAAGCAGTTAAGTTGGCTGCTTATGTCCAGCTGAAGATTTTACAGTGTTTTCTGTAGCCTAACTGTATAAACACTCTTCAACCTCTGAAAAACGTTGCGCCTACTCAAAACACCCAACTGATGCTACTTTTCTCGGCCTTTACCTCAGACTGTCCCTGAAAGCATAAAACACCCAAGGAAAACCAAAACCATTGGTGAGCCCATGGAGCTGATCTCTCTGCAAGTTTTCTGCCAGCTGGTAGGAAGATCTGTGTAGCGCAGGGGTGTTTTCACCTGCTGTTTTTGTAGCCTGCAGCAAAGATGTGAACAGGAGTATTTTCCTGGGGACGTTCTGCCAGCCTAGGGGATGCTCTCTGTGCGAGAGAGGGTGTGTATGTGCATGGGGGGAGAGCACAAGAAAAGGTTTTGCTAGAAATACTGCAGGATATCTCAGTCTGAGAAGTGCAGAGAAGATCCTAGCGGCCTTGAACTTCAACCGAAATCCTGACGTTTGCTGCTGTTTCTTTTGATCGCTTTTGTCTTCGTTTCGTGCGGATGCTAATAGAGAAATTAAAATTTATTATGCCCAGAGCTAGGCATATTCAGATGTAAAATGGGGCTGGTATGGATTCAATCACACCTGGTACATGGGAGAGAAATTTGGCTCAGAGTTGCTCAAGCGTCAGTTACTGATGTCCTGTTACTCTTTACCTTGAAGGTGCACAGATGCCATTTCACTGTTCTAAATCTAGTTTTGTCCTTCTACCCAGACCATACCTGCAAAAATAATAACAGCAGAGTCAGTGTTTTCCCAGTGACTGCTGAACTCTATAACACAGCCTCTGCAGCCCCATAACGGTAGCTGGCACCAGATCACAGCACTTGATTTAAACTTCACTCCTTGTTCAATAGACCAAAGATAAAAATAATGCTGAGAGATGAACCAAACTTGGTTTTTATTTCCCCCCTCTCCCTGAACATAAAGAGCAAAATGTGTTTTTTAGTCTAGATGACTTGTCTTTCAAAGAGAGGAAAACAATCAGGAACTAGTACCAGGTCCCCCAGGACCAGATGAGAACAGGAACTCTCTTTGTAATATTTGTCACGTGCACTGAAGCATCCACTGAGGGGTCTTGTTGAGCAGGAGATAATTTCGCCATCCTGCAAATATTTTTCTTTTTATTAAAAAATAAAATAAAATCTAGACCTAAAGAGGGTAAAAACATCAAAAGCAAAATACATTTGAGAAATGAAAATCTGAAAAAGTCAGTACAAGTCTCAGAAATACATCCCTTTGATTCAAAGCATCCCCATGTTTGAAATAACTTTACTCTCACTAGAGTAATTAATTTTCCAGGCAGAAAAAGCAACCAGCGTTTTTTGTTTTGAATATGCTGCAGCTAATTCACTATTTCAAAACCCCTTTCTGTAAAGAGAAAAAAAAAAAGGGAGGGGAGAATAAAAAAGTTGAAAAATGGATCAAAACTGACCCTTTCCCACAAAGCCAGTTTTCATTCCCCCAAATCAGCATTTTCAGACTAAACAAGGCACTACACAACTTTCCAGAGCAGCTCTATTCAAGCAGGATCGGAGGCCAGCAGGGACACATCTTTAATGTAATGATGGAGTTGCAGAGAACAAAATGATTCTCTT
>NW_010174001.1:239876-259062 GCF_000695765.1 Mesitornis unicolor
GGCCTGTGTATGTATAGCGGAGAAATCATGAAAGAGGGGAATTACTATGGTAATAGCCACATAGTTGCTGCATGTTTATGCAGAATAATGACCAGTGAGCCAGATCCCTGGGTCTTTATGTCAGTGAAGTTCTGCCCGTCCATCAACCTCTTAAAAATGGCAGTCCAAAGAATTGGCCCAAAAACTTGAGGGAGGGCTACTTTTGAAGCGGATTTGAAAATATCTCAGTGGCAAATCGGAATAAACCCCACTCTTCTTACACACAAGGCTGCTATTTTTCACAAGTCAGAATTGCTTTCCCTAATGTGGAGTGAGTAAGGGGAAATTACCCCGAGTCTCCTGGAAATGGCCATAGCTTAGCGTGGGATTAAACACCACCCCTTCAAGCATTGCAGTACATCAGGAATTGCAGAGTTAAACTGACAGGGAAGAAAATGGGATCCTTCTTGCATATTCCTGTTCCAGTAGCGTCTAGCCAAGCTGACAGGAAAGATAAAGTTCACTCTTCCCTCCACTTAACTGGTGCTGGGAGAGAGATTCGCACCCAGGAGAAAAGGAGACATGGCATCAGTCGTGACTCCTTGGCGTAAATGAAAGGAAATTTTGACAGGCATAAAAACGTTATTTTCTCATGAAAAGCTGCTGCTTCACTACACGAATGGAGATGCTTCTTGAGAAAGAAAAAGAAAGGGGAAAAGAAAAGAGCAGTCTCGGTCTGGTGCCAGTTAATAATAATTCACTGTATTGCCCATTTCTCACTGCATAATGATCTCCAGCAAAGGAAATGATGAACTCTTATTTCTGGATCCGTATGTTAAATATCAAAATAATTGGGCTGAGGAAAGGTCATCTCTTCCCACTGCTGTTAGCCACCCTCCTTCCCCGGCAGCCCTGGCCTCTTGCGAAAGCTTTTAGCACCTCGGAAGGATTCACATTGTTGGTAAGACCAGACTCATCCCAGGAAGGGGACTGGGAGTCTGGCGGCGTCTGCCGGAAACTTTAGAAAGTGTGGGCTGCCCCATGCTGCTGCACGTTTGGTCGGGGAGTTTTGCACTCAATTAATTCACTTCTAACTGTGTCCCCACCTGCAGTTGCCTGCTCTCACCTTCAGCTTCCCTGCTCCCACTCCGCCTGCTCCGGCTGCCCCAAAGCACAGCATTTTGTGCAAGCCCACCCTTGCAGCCAGCTGAGGAGCTGTGGCTGAGTGATGGGAGTAATGCACGCAGCCATTTCTTGGGATGCTGCACACTGGTGGGTTAAAGTCACGGTGGTTTTCGGCCCATAGGTCAGTGGCAACCACCAGGGCAGTGGGATCTCAACTGAATCTGCTCCTGAATTGCCTTAGCTCAGGCAAACATCTGATCTTCAGCTTTGCCCTTCTCTAGAGACCCTACAAGCCATAACCATATTCATGGCCTGAAGAGCAATGTGCATGCAGCTGCACCGATGCCAGCTTGGGTAGCTTTGCAGCCCTTATCACTGACTCCAAGCATGGGGGTGCTGTGGGGGCTCCTGCCACCCTCACTCTGCTTAATCCCCCTCTGCATGTCCCAACACTGGCCCAGTTTCACCCTGCACACTCCCACATACCCCTTCATGGTCTCTATCCCATCAAGTCCTCCTTTATAGCTCTGTCCCGAGATAAACCTTCGGGCCTCAATATCTTGGTAGCAAGGCCCAAAATGTAGCCCAAGGTCAGAACATGTGAAGTCTTACCTTCATACTAGGACAGGGGTCACTAAACACCCAACCCCAACCTTAAATAATTTTGATGCTTTCCCATGTCCCTCTCTGACTTCAAAGGAACCCGTCTTTGTTTTCTCCAAGTCCTGTACCTTTTCTCCAAGCGCTGCAAGCATGGGTCTTAACTTCAGGCTCAGTAGAGCATCTATAAATCAGCTGTAGAATGAATCGACCCTGCAATGCCTGAACGTCTTTGTGCCTTTGCAGGGTGTGTGTGCACATGTTTTTTTAGTATGCACACACACATGGGCGCTCGTCTTGCTCTGAAAGTCTATGCTCTGGATAGTACATAGCAAAGCTGCATTGCCCGGGAGATAAACGGTAGGACCTGTGATTTGTTGCTACCTGAATGGTGTGCATGTTGTCAGTTTGGTGTGTCCTTTTTTCTAAGTAAGTCATATTATACAAATCAATCGCTAATTCAATTAATCATGAAAAACATGCAAAAGGACATCTCCAGGAGCTGATTTAGAGCGTGTTATGTATGGGTGATTGAGCAAAGAAAGTTAATCTGGGTCAGAAGACTTTGATTTTTAATTCTTAATGTCACATATTTCCATTCTTTTGAACTAAAATCTGACTTACAATTTATTTTTCTGAGGGTGCAGCTTTATAGCTCCGTTGACATTGGCATGTGTGGTCATGCATACTGAGTATGCTCTCTTATGCCTGACGAAAAAGAGCTTTTATGGATACACAGATCAATACAAGCTTAAGATCTATAAAGGGCTGCCTGACGTTATTCATATGCAGGACACATCTCATTGCATTTATCTACAAAGTTGTTTACAGGAGGTGAAATTATGATTTTTATTGCATTCTTTCTGTTTTTCCATTCTGTGCAAAAGAGCAGATTTTGATTCTCTGTGTTCCTTTGCAGTTTCTGGCCTAAATCTTACAAAAATTCTTCCAGGTGAAGAACACAGGAGTTTGTGGTGCAAAATGCCTCCATCGAGGTTGGTATGAAAGGCACCCCAGGAGCCCAGTGGAAAACAATTGTCTAAGCCTCTTGCAGAGGAGATGTAATAGGGGTACAGAGTGACTCCAGTACACTATGTTGGCAAACTCACAGGAGTCTTTGTCCTGGAGACCTGAATTAGACCTTTTTAGGGTGTAGGAAACTCAGCCATGAAGAATCAAATGCCAAAGATTTCGGTCTTAGATGAAAATATATTCCTTAGTCCAAAACAGGATGCCAAGTTCCCTCTTAACAGCATGAAAATCTGACATTTCTGTTTTGTGGATAGCCCTAGGAAAGAAATGGTGTTATAAATAGCATGTATGTTAGACATTGATCTCTCATTAGACTCCATCCTGTTGGTTAAAAGCTGTTTTTACTCAGACAATCCAGAACTCATTTCCAACCTTAAAAGGTTACGCTGTTGGATATTCACCGAGGGTATAACTTTTAACCACTCTGTTTACTGAATCTACAGAAGCAGTTATTGGATGTGTTTGTATACAGTAATTTCTCTCTATGGTCCCGAGAGCAGGAGCAGACGACCCAGCATTGCTAACTGTGGTCAAGCTTTTTCCTATTCAAAGGAGACAATATTATTCCATTTCACAGAAAGCCCATTCATACCATGGCAGCCTGAGATGACTTAGGGCAAACCAGGGCCAGTGTTCCAACCAGGGGCTGTCCCACACTTCCCTGGACCTCCTCTCCTTGTCAGCCAAGCACAATGCAACTGTTTGAGCCCTTGTGCTATACCCACTGTTTGAGCTGTGGCTCTCAGGGAGATAAAGAAGTAATTCCTAGAGATGTGGTAAAACGCTTCCACCTAAGTGCAAAGAGTAATCAATGAGGTACAGATCAGGTGTCCTGTTGTGTGTGTACATATACATGGTCCTTGCCTTGCCACCATGTCTGGACCCAGGGCGAGGGGATGCTGTGGCTTCAAATTTACTCAGCTAAAGGCAGAAAAGTCTTCTTTCGTAGACTTGGTCAAGGCTCTGTGTGTATGTGTCTGAGTGTGTGAGAGTGGGCACTGAGACCATCCACTGTGGCACCTCCAGAGATTCACTTGTTAAACTGGGCCCTGAACCTGGGGCAGAGTAGACCCTTATGGCTGGAAATCGTTTGCATAGGCCCTATGTCAGTGTGCAATTTTGACTCATCAGTCTCAGTTAAGAAGCTGGCCTTTTATTTTTTTCTCTTAATGAAGTGACTAACAACTTTCTGAAGAACACTCTTTTCTTGATACCTTTTACCCCAGCCTGCTATTTCATTGTATTGTTAACCATGCCAGCTGCTTCGCTTCAAGAATCAGTCTTCTCAAAGTGAAATGCCTCTTATCCTGAAGCATCTCTGGATGGTGTCCATTATTGATTTGGAGGTGAGTGTCTCTGACTCTCTGCACTATTTAGAGCATTTCTCCTTCAAGTTAAAAAAGCAGGAAAAGGCAAGGAAGAACTCAAGGACTGGCTCTGCAGTATGACTGCGCACGCCAGGCACACTTAATGTAATGCATATTAGGGCAGCTCCATTCCCTTCCATTTTATTTGATACATATTTTACCCCTTAGAAAGGCTCAGGACACATTCACCAGGCACAGTATGTGAATTTTTAAAAGGGAAAATTTTGACTGACATGACACTGTCTCACAAGGAAAGAAACAGCCTTCCCTTGAAGAGAACACCTGCAGAGATCCCGAAATATAGATGGTACTGGGACCTCCACTTTCCTTTTTGTATCCTCAAGCACCAGGGACAGCCTCTGGCCAAATGGCCAAGTACCTCCAGGCTAAAAATATCCCTTCTTAAACAGAGCTCTCACTGCTGATGCTGTGAGAAAGTGACAGCTGAATCTGTGGATTCTCCATGGGAAATCTCCTTGGCAAGGTTTTGCTAATGGCCAAGGATGCCACAAAACGTTCACCTCCTGGGATGACAGAGAGGGAGAGCATATGAGCAGAGAGAGCTGCCCACAGCTGGGCTGCAAATGCTTCCAGTTTGACCTCTGATTCCAGCAGCTGAAGCATGGAGGTGGAAAATGAAGAGCAGGAAATCTCTTTGGCCTATTTAGGAGTGCGAATGCAGAATTAAAAAATGCCCATGAGATCATCTGCAATCCTGCCATCCCTACAAATTATTTTGTTGCTGACTGGCCAAGGAGAGCTTTGAGTCAGAGACAATGCTCTGGAGCAGGAAGCCAAGAGCTTCAAGGAGAATCAAAAGCATGACCTGAACAGCAGGAAGCTTCCTTCTCCCAGGCTTGCTGAAGCCTCAGTGCTGTTTCACTGACATCCACCAACAGATAGAAACCCCTCTAATTGCTTCTTCCATCTCCTGCCCTGGTGAGGAGAAGAAAACTGTGAGAGATCTTTCATGAATTTTTTGTTGGAAGGTAACATGGTGTTGGAGCTTGGAGAAAGCAAAAGTAGAGTTTGGAGGACCTCAGCAGTGTAGGTGCAATCAGCATCAAGCAGCGAGCAGTGGCAATATTGGTTTCTGAATCACAATCCCCACTTACTCTTGCAAGCATGTTGGAAATCCCTGAGTCAGTGTTATTTTTTTATCTAAGAAAATATACACAAATGGGGGGCTATTATCTTCATCATTTTTTAATTATCTTTAGAGGAAAAATCTTTTAATTTCAGGTCAGAGTTTCAAAACAAGAATTTATATATTAGCTAAGCTTAAAAAGTCTTTTTAGCTTAAGACTTGGGTGCAGAGCTTGAGTAGAAACAGATCCAGATCTCCAGGGCTCCCATTCCAGTGTCTTTGGCTGCAACTTTTCCTTCTGTTTAAGCTGATCTAAATCTACACTGGTATAGAAAAGAGTGAGTCTGTGTTCCTACTCCCCAAGACTTGTTTTGCTTTATGGCAGTACTGGCATGGAATGGGGCACACAAGTGAACCAGGGAGCTGCTTGGTACAAAATGAATAATCTGCAACCAATCAGAGTAAAACACATCTTTCAAAACCAATACATCCAAATACAGCACACTCAGAGTGGACGAAGTATGGACAGCCTGAGTGCTAGAGGTGAGAGTGTGGGACCACTCTTCTGGGACTTGGACACCTGAAGTTAGTCATAATCACAGAATCATTAAGGTTGGAAAAGACCTTTAAGATCATCAAGTCCAGAGTGGTTACAGCGCGCACAAATCTCTCCATGCAAGGTTTTGGTCAGGAACTCAACTTCAGGGGAAAAAAACCAGCCTGAACTGCAATGTGAAGTAGCTGCTGAAGTCCCTGTGTTTGTGGAGGTACCTAAGGAGTCATTAATGAACCTGCATTGCCTCCTCAGCACAGCTAGAGGAAGGCCAGTGGGAGTATTGGTATCCCTGCTCCAGTCACCACTCCTGACTGCAGTGCAGTGCAGTGCAGACACATCCCGAGACATGTGTCTCTTATTCATCATCTTATATCTTATATAGTAGCAAGACTTAGTAGCAGGAAAGCTTTGTCCTTGTTTCCGTTTGGGTTTTTTTTATCTTATGGCCTTTCTGTGTCAAGTCCTAACAAAGAGTTGAATGAAACCGAAGAATCCTATAGCAAACAATAAATCTGTCTAATGAAGTCCAAGGTTGACTGTAAGTGCCTGGGTTGTGCTTCAGGAGGGATGTGCTGAGGCAGCCACAGGGCTGTGCAGCACCGGCAAGGCCAGGTCCACAGCAGGGGTAATCTCACACGGCAGCATGGGCTTGCAGAGGGCTCGTGCCAATTTCTGTTCGTTGGGCATTTGGTTCAAAGCCGATAGCAGATTTCCCCAAAGGAACCAGTGTGCTCTCTACTGAAAGGAAAAAAACCTGATATTAAATGTAGTTGATGCTGCCTCTTTCTGATTAACGTACGTCTTTCTCAAACTCTTTCTCCTTCTTCCTCTTCCCTGACACTTTCTCCTGCTGTTTACTAAGACTACCTGCCTGCCAGAGAATAATGAACCTGCCAAAGCCACAAGAGTCCCCTTGGGGTTTACCACTTTGTCAGAAGCTGCTCGCAGGTGGGAGAGGCATGCTGGCAATGGCAACATGGCTGTGGTGCTCCTCCCTGCGTATGGCTTTGAAAGCAGTATTTCCACATGAAAAAAGAGACAAATGCAAACCACATGACTGGGGAAGCAGGGGATGTCAGATGGGGAAGCAGAGCTGCCTCCTAAAGCAGTCTGCAGCACTTTGATTCTCTGCTCTCCTGCCTCTCCCCCAGACACGCTCTGGCTGGGATCCGGATGTGGCCAGGGTCTGGATGCCACCTGCACCATTCCCTCAACCCACGTGTTTGCAGAGGGCACCTCCTCCAGCTGTCACCCCATCCTCACCGAAGGCTTTTCCTAGCATAAAGGGGAAATGTGAAGGGGTTTTCAGGCTCTGAACATATGCTGCAGCAGGGTGACTTTCTTCACTTGCTCTGAGCAGCTATGAGTCCACACCACCACTCAAAGATCTCTGGATCACAGCACCAAGGGGGTCTGGTTGACCTGAGTGAACATTTGAAGATGCCCCTCTAAGGGGCTCTGGACAGGGAGCCCAGAGCAAACAAACTTTGAGAAAAATATCACTGCAGAGGAAGAGGACGTCACACTGTCTTCTTGCTTTCAAGACACCAGTAAAACTAGAAGGAGGAAGGGACAGAAGTCTGGATGGCATCTCAGGGTCTGTGTGCGTCACTGAAATCACTGCGGACCGCCCGCTACCAGCAATGAGCTTCCTTTACAAAGCATCTTGGATCGAACCTTTTGGTTAAGAGCAACTGAAGCACTGAAGCATTCAGTGTCTGCTTATCTGGGATCCTGCTCTTTGGTTTGGCCAGGTTTTAGCATCTTTCTTACCTCCTTGGTTGGTCAGCAGTGCCTTTGCTGGAAAAGCTGGGTGAGGGCTGGGAGATTTTGTATCAGACATTCCTTCTTGGTAGTACAGTAAAAGGGTTAAATCAGTACTTCAGCAATGGGCTCAAAGCACAGCTAAGAGCCCTAACTGGGGCAGGAAGAGAAGTTTTAGTCACTGAATTATTCTTACTGCTGCTGGATGGCTGAAGACCCACAATCATAAACTCCAGCAGTGAGCACTGCAGACATTTAAGATAAATCGGTTCCTGACCACAGCATTGTTTGGAGAAAGGGGGCCAAGCTTTCTTTTTCTTTTCCTTTTCTAAAGGAATAGAGCTGGCTGAGGTGATAGATGTTCCCTCTCCTGATACAGCTGATTTGGTGTCTCCCAAACCACAGGTCATTGTGGTTTCATTTAGATTTGCAATCGTTTTTCTCCAGGGCTTTGTCTTAGGAGTCGTTCCGTCAGTACAATCAGTTTGCATGAAGTGTCTGGGCAGAACAGAGACTCCAGGCTGTCACTGGCATCCATGGACATAATAACCTTGCATGAATAACGTAGCAAAGCCAACAGCTAAGCTATCTTTTCCTTGAACAGCTGCAGGGTCCCAATAACCCTCGTTACACCACATTCCCCTCCAGAGAGTGGACAAAAAAAATAAAACAGTCATTTATATTACGTCCAGACTGGCACACGAACCCAGATACTCTACAGTACACTATTAATTGTGGTATTCTTTCTTTTGCCACGTAATATTGATTTTCCTCCAGATAATCAGATATCATTAGTTTGATTAATGCTGCCACAGGTTGGAATAACTGGCTGGAAAGTTCAAACTGGGTCATTTGTCAGGAGAAAAAGATAAAGCACAGCTCAGATTTCTTTATTCATACCTGGGAATACACTGGTCAGAGGCTTTCAGTGCTGTTAAGCTAGACAACTAAGAAAAGGCATGGGAGAGGAGAGCTGGAACCTCACTATGCAGCCTGTCTGATAATACCAGGCCAGTTCAGCCACGCTTAGGACTGAGTTTATTTTGGTACCAAAACCCTAGTTTTTCTTCCTAGTAAAGGTTTGCAGGGAGAGTTGAGTCACACAGGCTGCCTCAGATGGAGCTGTAATTCTGTGCCTCTGGATGCAGAGGCCGTGGGTTGTGGACACTCTTCCACTTTGCTTCAGAAGGAGAAGCAGACGTAGAAGCTCCCAGTGGCTGGTTTACTGAGGCTGGTGCTCAGGAAACAAGAGTGTCGCTTAAAGGCTGAGCATGTGTTTTGCCATCCACAGGGAATCGACTTTACCCTGCTTAAGGACATCAGCTTTCTCAGAAGCAGCAGAAGGCTATGAGCTGCACCGAGAACTCCGCTAAGACCCTGTCAGCAGTCCCTACTGACTCCATAACAAAGAGGGCATCAGAATCATTAAGTTGGAGAAGACCTCTAAGATCATCAAGTCCAACCGTCAGCCAAACACTACCATGGCCACTAAACCATGTCCCAGAGTGCCACAACTACATGTTTTTTGAACACCTCCAGGGATGGTGACTCCACCACCTCACTGGGCAGCTTGAAGGGAGATGAGAAAGTGGCTGAGTCCTGCAAAGAAAGCCAGGGACAACCCACAGTAGTTATTTATAGTGGGTCCTCTGAGTGAGGAGGGACTTACAGGTCCTATGTCCTCCTTGTTCAGAAGAGACCTCCTTATTAATGCAGGCGTTAGGCATATGGGACAAGTGGTCCCTAAATACCTGCTGAATATTGTGTCATTGTCTTCTTTCAGTTCTTCATCAGATGAGCCAGGTCTGAGCTGATACACTGAGCTAAGTAAAGCAGTAACTGTCAAACTGAAGAAAGGCTGATTGGTTGTTCTTGCCTAAAAACATCTTTGAATGGTTTATCTGTGAACAGCCAGCAAGCATTCAGCGTTTGCTGAGGTGTGACTGGTCAGCTGAACCGGGAGGGTGTTTTCCAGTTCACGTCTGTAGCACGGGATAAGCATTTCTGCAAGAGCACGCGAGCACTCCTGATGCATGTGTCAGTACTGCAGCATGTTCGAGAACTCTGTTTTGAAGCCTTTTAGCTACCTAATCATTCAAATACCCTCCAAAACCATGAACAAAACACTTGTGACTATTGTTCAAACAAAGCAGTTTCACAAATCCAAATGTACTCAACATTTGCTTTGTATTATTCCCATTCTCCTCACACTTTCTTCTTTATGGGTCCAATTTTAGCAGCTCTGACCCGGGGAACCTTTTCTCAGCCGCAAGTGTCAGCGATCAACGTCTAGTCTGTCTTAAAAACGCAGTCAGATCGAGTCTGTCTTTCTTGCCAAGCATCATAAAGCACATAGATGCTTTCAGTTATTCCATCCACCAGGCAACTGCACATTGTCTGCATTTATTGCCACGGAGAGGGACGGGTGACGTGACGAGCACTTTCTGCAGGCTGGATGGGAAATGCAGCTGAGGATTTTGCGCACGCACCAGAAGTGCAGAACCATCTGTCTCTCTTTCGGAGGCACAAGTGAAGATCAAAATACTTTTTTTCCTTGGGAAGAAAAGTAAATCTTTTTAACTCTCTGCCAACCCTCCAAATCAGGAAATTCTGAGAGACTCCAGAATGAAGTAAAGGCAAGTTTAGGGGTATTTAACAGCTACTGTTAGCAATTGTAAGCTGCCAAAGATTGATATTCCTTCTACCAGACAGGTGGGATATAATGAAAACACGGGGTAATAAGATAGGAAGCTGTTATCTAGTCAGTACAAACTGTTAGCTAAATCAATAAATTACAGACTTGAGAACTTCTGTAGGCTAAATTATTGCTGAATTACTTCTCTGGAGAACCACCTTCAATTTTAAAGTTAATTTCCTTTTACAAGATATTGCAAAGGAGTCTGCAAGGAGAATGCAGCTACTTCATATGTAACAGAAGGAAGTTACAAGACAGAAAATAAAAATTAGGGGTAGTGGAGGTGCTGAGCAGCACCTACCTCTCTTACACTGTGCAATTCCCAGCGTGAGTGCAAAAGTCATGACTTACAGAAGTGATTTGTGATTTCGGGATGCTCACTGAAATTACCTTACAGAATCTCATTTTCAGAAAGTACTGAATAAAACTTCTGAAAAGTTAATCTCCCATAACAAGTGTCACAACGAACATCCAGTGTCACCAGTCACGTCTGTGACCTCGGCCTTGCTGTTGCTGGTAAATCTGAGATCACTTCAAATTCCCCACCCATTTTCCAGCCGGAGGATTATACAGTGAAACGAGCTGTAGTGAATGAAATAGTTCTTTGCTGCCAACTTGATTTTAATTATACAGCATGCCCTCACCTTCAGAAAATTTATTTAGATTTAAAAATAATAGTGTGAGGGAGTGTGGCAGGGGAAAATGTGTGCTTGAGCTTACTAAGGGACCAAAGACTTCTTCTCCAAGCGGTGAACAGATGTGAAAATGGCAATAATGCACACGGGCTCTTGGAACAAAGGGATCATCCAGATGAAGAATATTCTGTTGCTGCAGTAGCTTTATCCTGTAGTCCTTTATGTGAAGCTTTGATTACAGATTAATATGATACCAACGAGGCCTTCATCACTTGTGGTACTGATGCAAGATTAAGTGACCTGCTCAGAGCCATGGCAAATGTCTGGCAAGACCCCATGTTTCCTGACTCTCTGTGATAGCAAAAGTTTTCAGACAACAGCTTTTGGCTTTGTTGCAGCCAAAGGACTGTGAAAGGATGGTGAGAGTGGAAGGACCTGCTGGAAAAGGGAGGAATTCTTTACACCCAACTGGAGCAGGGTGGGGGGATGCAGATGGGAAATGTGCAGCTTCTTGCTCTCCAGGTGTCACAATCAAACCTCTTTCTGGTGTGGAGTGGAGGTTTCCAGATCACAGCTTACACTTGGATGGAGGTTTTGCACAACTAAAAATCTCCCTGTTGTGTCTGCATGTAAGGAGAAATTGCTCTAGGATATTGTGACATGCCACCCTGAACACCAGCAATCCAACTTTAAGAGCAATAAAACTGGTATCCGATTTGAAATATTTTGCAAAAACCTTACGTTTTCACCATTTTTTTTCCCATTCCTCTACACACATCCACGTCCACAAAGACTCCATACAAGAGCGCTCCCAAAGCCAAGTTGTTTGCAGTCAGGAGATACAGGTTCAGTCCCTGAAGCAGGAGAAGAGCAGGTGGAAGAGCCAGACTGAGCACTTGAGTCTATCACCAATACTCCTTTCAGTCTTGCTCCTGCCTGTCAGTCCAGTGGTGGCCCACAGCATCCCTGCTGGGCTGAGAAAAAGCTGATTCCCATTGGTACTCACAGACCCTCACATCTGTGAATATTTCCACTCTCTTGACTCTAAGGATGAAGACCATCTCTTTCTCCTCTTATCGTAGCTAGCAAAGTGCACAATGTGGCTCTGACCTGGGGCTGGGGCAGTAGCTGTTGACTCAAGACAGAAGTTTTCTGAATAGTGCTTGTGAATGCATACAGTATCAGAAATCTGTATTACCTTTGAATGAGCAACTTTCTGTGCCTTCCCTTCCACTGCAAGGAATTAATCTGTATCTGACTTAAATAATTGACCTCAAATACCAGATGCTGAGGTAGTATAGCCACCTGCTTCCAATATCCATATCCTCTTCCCTTTGTGTCAGTCTGCTCTGGGCCAGGTTGGAAGGGGCATACAGGGACTGGTGGGTCTCTGATCTGACCTGGCAAAGCCATTTTTCATTATTGCACTGAGGCAGCTCTTGTAAAACTTACAAACTTGTCGTTGTGGCTGTGTTAAAACAGATGTGTGAACTGGGGTTGGAGGACAAGCCCAACAAACATGAACACTGTTTGAAGCTGGATCCGACCTCTCCAGCCAGCTGCCTCCAGATGTTGGGAGTGACTGGCTTTGTTTTATGTGGCAGATATGAGGCAACTACAAGCTGGTGTAATTGCGTATTTCCATATGGCAAAGCTCCTTGTTTGAAAAGGGCATCAAAAGGAAACGATAAAAAAATTCAGAACCACGTGGAAGGAAAAGGAAACAGCTATTTGGAGCAGATCTGGCTTCAGGGGAGCAGCTGGGCTGAGCCCCAGTCTTGCACCAGCTAAGGATTTCATTCCAGACCCTTCCACCTTGCAGCCAGCTGTTTACCACCTCCAGTGCTCTCCAAGCAGCTCTGTTTGTTTGCTATCATCCCCGCACCTTTTTTTGAGTGTTGTGGTTGTTTTGCTCTTTTTCAGCTAGTTTTCTGCTCTGGGCTGAGGAGCATCTTGATGCAAATGCGAAGCCAGAAGTTTTGATACATCATGGATGCTGAATGCAAGAAAGCTGAATCAATAGGAAGAAAGAACTGTGAGACAGAAAAGCTTCATAACACTACAGAATTCACTTTCCATCACCCAGCTGAGATTTCCCTTTAGCCTTTCCCAGAAATCCATGGTATTAAGCACATCAGAACGGCCACTGAATGTCCAGCTAACCCAGGATTTTTTTCTTAAAAAGTGACTGAAGGTGGGTGCCACAGAAGCATTAAGAGGGAGGCAGGTATGAAGTGACAGTATCCCAACCTTGAAAGGCCTGAGGTCCTATGAGGTACAGTCCCTTGCCTGCCTATGACCAGCCACCTACCTTTAAGAGATGCCCAATCCCTTCTTTTGGTGACTCTCCCAGAAGAAGAGAAAAAGCTGCTACAGAGCCCAAGGCCAGCATCCTCACCATCACTACTGCTAGTTCTCTGTCAAGGGAGTCCCATTAGCGGTCTGAATATTATCATAGATTCATTTAGGTGGAGAAGTCCTTTAAGATTATCAACTCCAACCCTAAACCTAACACTGCCAAGTCCACCACTAAACCATTTCCCTAAGTGATTTCTACCCATCTACTAAATGCCTCCAGGGATGGTGACTCCACCGCTTCCCTGGGCAGCCTGTTCCATAGTCCTCATAAGCACTGGAAGGGGTCTTGCTGTGAGCTCTCCAGGGGCAGTCTTTGTCTGCTGACTTCTGTCACTGAAGTAGAAACTGGAGAAATTTTTGGAGGGTGTTCATAAAGGTCATAGCGCACAGCAACGCAAGGTATTCTGGCTTCTGGTTTCAAGCCCTGAGCTGAAGGGGTCTAAGTCACCCCTGTTGGGCTACACTATTGATTTCCCTGTGACGTGCTTTTGGATAGCTGGGCATTTGCTTCACACAACCTGACTGTGTAGCAGGACTTCAGGATGCTTATCCAGAGATGTCTTCTTATTCTAGACAGACCTTCATCTGCATTCACAAAAAGCCTCACCAGTGGAACGGATCCAAGGCCATGACACAGGCTGGTGCCCCAGAGAGTGCGCTGCAGGCCTCCCAGGGAGCACTGAGTGCAGTGGTGGCACTGGCAGGCTTTGGAGGAAACCAGTGCACAGTTGTATCCACCAGAGAGGAAGGTCATTCTGAAAGTGGACCTCTACATCCTTGTGTTTCGGGATCCCCTCCCGCTGGCAGGTAGCCATGCCTTGAGTCCTTTCCAGAGCTACGTCTCAGCCAGGGGAAATTTGTACAGAGCCTGAAGGGAGATGGGGAGCTCTGTAAATCCTCCAGCCCAGGCTGTTTCTGTTGATCAGTGGCAGCATGTGTTGTATGTCCTGATATCAATGTGATGAATGCTGTGCTGACTTCTGCATTGTGTGTGTGCCTGTGTACTGCACATTGTCTGCTGGAAAGCAAATAACAGCAGATGAGCAAATGGGGCTGTGATGATATTTCAGTGTCTATAATGTTTCCATCCACAAAAATGCAGTAGTTATACATCATTTTAACTGTTAGGAATAGATAAGCAGTCGGCTATCCGTATCCGGAAAATCAAAAAGGAAAGAACATTAGAGGAAATAGATAGGCAGTGGGTGTTCAAGGGCAATGAGTCATCCTTGCCACAAATCAGGCTCAGAATGAGGAATACTAATAATTAGGCAACATATTTTAAAAGTTCAGCTCTTTCCTCCTTTCCCAAATTATCTTTTATGCCCCGAGGATATTTCGGAATGACAATGTCTGTACCGGGAGTTAGGCATGAAGAAAATCTATTGTGGGAAGGAATGACCAAATAACAGAGAAGAGTGAAGTTGAGCTGCAATGCTGCTTTTTGCTGAAACTCAGGTGGCTCCTGCAGAGGAAACTGGCATGACGCTGGTCAGCCAAGAGAATAAACACAGCCAAGGAATGGACAAAGCCTGTGGCCACTGACCTCAGCGCTTGCAGGAAACATCAATAGCACCCACTCTTCCCCTTTCCCCACAGTACTCATTCCTCTGAGCTTGCTCTGTTCTGGTGCCATCCAGTGAATGAAGTGAGTCCCTCTCTCCCCATGGGCAGCGGGTGAACCCAGGAGGAAGGCATGTGCCCCCCGGTTTGGTGCGCTATCTCTTTGTCAGAAATAGGACCACTCAAAGCTCGTGACTTCAGCTTTGCAGGAGCTGCCTGGGGTTGGAAGCAAAGGTGGTTTTGACCCTGAATCAGACTAGGTCTTAACCCTAGCCAAAATCCTGGACTGTCTGGAGCTGAAATTGCCAAGGAGAATATCTGGATAAAGAATAGAGATTTCACTTTGAATCCCAGTGCTCTGGCTTTCTGGAGATTGGAAACAGAGATAAATGACAGGCTTTGTCTTCATTTATGAGGATTTCTAGGAAAGAAGTCTCTTTGCACCTTCAATGTCTCTGAGGGTGGCATAGCTAACATGTAGTCCTAAAAGCTCTGAATCACAGAGATGTCCGGGCCTGTGCTGAGTACAGACTAATCCCCTTGTGAACTGGAATAAGCCTTAAACCAGCAAACACGAGTTCTTGTGAAACTGCAGGGCTGCAGTGTCGTTCCCATTCGTTTCTCTCCCTCTCCCGGCTGCAAAGCTCTGACTGCAGCAGCCCAACTTTAAACACTGACAAATGTCATTGCTGACACTGCTATGGTGGGTGCACACTGTCATTATAATCTGTATGCATTTAGCCATGCCAGCATGATAAGAAATGATTAGGAGAACAGTTAGAGAGTAAATTAAAAACTCCCAGCAGTTTCCTGTATGAAGGTACTAACTTACAGGCGTATTTTTTCACAGCAGTACTGAAAAAAGCCGTTAGTTATACCTGTGAATACATGTTAGATTTAAACCCCTGGTGAGAATTTTTATTAACATACAAATATGTTAGGGCTCTTATGCTGTTTAAAATGTAATTAACCATCTTCTGAAGATTAAGGGTGCATAATCATGAAAGAACTGCACTCTTGTGCATTTAATTCTTCTAATCTGCTTTATGTTGGTGTTCGTGTGGAAGAATAATTGCTGGTTTGCCTTAATAGTTTGGGTTTGTGCTGTAGGAAAAAATTGTTGTTGGTTGTATTTCTGAACTTCCAATCTGGTAGGTTTAAACTGATGGGAGATGACGAAGTGCACTGAGAGATTAGAAAAAACTTTCTTCTTTTCTTCTGCTGCCGCTGTTGCAAATGCCTTGCAGTGGTAAAGCTGTGCTTCAGACAGCAGACCAAACAGAGGGAGGAGCAGGGACACCCAGTGAATGACAAAGATACGAGCAATAAACTTTAAGAAAACTCTTAAAGCACTCATTTAAACACATAATGCGTCAACCAAATCATGTGGGGAGCCAGCAAGACTTTTTGAGAAGCACGTGGCAACTGAGCAACCAACACAAGGCAGAGAGAAAGACCTGATTGGCTGGGTTGTAATATGGGAGCTCAGTTTGTGATATGCACTGTAAAAAAGGAGTTAATGATTTTCTGTTTTGATTAAAACGTGCTATTGGAGTAGTCCATCCTCCTAGGGCTGTCACAGTCCCCATGCAATGGCGATCAGGTTTGTCTGAAAAGAGGTGAAAACCTTCAGGGATGGAAAGAACTGCTCTTTAAGAGTATTTCCTTCTAGCAATGTGATCCATAAAACCATTAGGTAACTCAGGCAGCTTCACAGATAAACTTTTTTTCTCCCGAAAAGGTAAAGGAAGAATATTGAAGACTGTGAGTTGAAGGCATTTACCAATAGATACCACTGCACGAATTCCCATTGAATCACAGAATCACAGAATGTTAGGAGTTGGAAGGGACCTCCAAAGCTCATCCAGTCCAATCCCCCTGCCAGAGCAGGATCACCAGACCAGGTCACACAGGAACACGGCCAGGCGGGTTTTGAATGTCTGCAGAGAAGGAGACTCCACAACCTCTCTGGGCAGCCTGGGCCATGCTCTGTCAACCTCACAGTGAAAAAGTTTTTCCTCACGTTCAGATTGAACCTTCTATGCTTCAGCTTGCTCCCATTGCCCCTTGTCCTGACATTTGCTATCACAGAGCAGAGCCTGGCTCCTTCCTCCTGACACTCGCCCTTTACAAATTGATCCCCATGAATGAGGGCAGCCCTCAGTCTCCTCTGCTCCAAGCTAAAGAGACTGAAGTTGTGCAGCAAGTCTGCAGCCTGTTCCCAAGGGAGTCAGTGGGGCAGGAAATCCCATGGAAAATGCAGACAGAGGAGCCCACACCAGTCCTGCTTTTGTGGAGGAGACAGAGAGGGTGGAGATGGGCTGGTGCTCCATGAAGGCCACTAGAGCAGGGAGTTTCTTCCTCACATGAAGAGATTTTTTTGAGCAGGTGGCATATATACATCCAAGCCAAAGGAAAGGACACCAGACTCCCATCCCCAGCTCTGTTTAAGGACTGTAGTGTGAATAACCTGAGATGTATTGAAGTTGAGAACCTGATTAATTCTGCTTGCCATTCAAGCCTTCACTAAATGAGACATGAAACTGCAGACAGAAAGCCAGCCATTCTTCTGTTCTAACAGTTTGCTGTCAACGCAGGACAATAAAATATGAATATTTTAGATTCATAATGCAGACAAATAGGAAATGGGAGCTGTATTGTGCTTCACATGCATGGCTAGCTTAGTAATGCTAATGTGATTATATCATTGAACTTTTGTGCCGTCGCTTAAGGGTAGCTTTGTCTTGCTTAGCTGGGATATACATACTTGTTTCTTCTGCACACAGGTCTACAGTCCTTTTTAAGCTTGTAGAAATAAGGAAGTCTGATTTCCCTCATCTGTCACAAGTTAGCATCCTTCCTTGGCATTGCTTGGCAGTAGCATGGCTTGAATGAAATTTCTACAGGTTCCCAACAAAATACTTAAATGTCTCCAGGTTGCTTTCCAGCCAGAAGCATGGGATAATTTAAAGTTACGAACATTTCAAGTATTCTGTCTGTAAAGGAGAGATGAGGCAGATAATACAAAAAAATAAATGCTCAAATTCAGTCCCCTCCCCAGGCGAAAAATAATTTCAAGGGTGGACTAGTGTGGCCAGGGTTTAGTTTTGATGGTCAGTCACTGAGTTATTTGCCTGTGGGATCCATTTACCTGTGCCACCCAACCCCACTGGCCTTGCCAAAAACAGCCACAGCATGCACCTGAGGCAGGGCTGCAAAAAGGAGATCTGGGCAGAGCCAGTGAGAGAGGTTTTACAGGAAGGAGCAAGGAAATCTGGGATGCGTGGAGAAGTTGGGACAGAGACTGTGACTCTGTCTCAACTTGCAGTCCCCTCAGGGAGGGCATGATGTGAATGGTGCATTTCTTGCCACACTTAAATCCTGGAGGTGATGGCGTTCAGCTCATGTTTGGAAATTGTGCTGGGGACCTAATCCTGGCTCTACTCTCTTTGTTTAATGGCATGAGATCTTCTGGAATGTGATCATGTCACATAATCTGTTTCATTATCCATTTTGTCAAAATCCTCCAAAAATGAATTAAGTTTTTACTCCATCTGCATCTACAAGTTTCCCCAGCAGCGATCCCTGCTGATCTTCACTTGTACTTGCTTGATGAGAGATCCCACTCTGCCAAAAATACACAGAATCACAGAATCACAGACCATTAGGGATTGGAAGGGACCTCCTCCGCTCATCCAGTCCAATCCCCCTGCCGGAGCAGGAACACCCAGATGAGGTTAAGGCGGGTTTTGACTGTCTGCAGAGAGTGAGACTCCACAACCTCTCTGGGCAGCCTGGGCCAGGGCTCTGTCACCCTCACTGAGAAGAAGTTTCTTCTCCAATTGAAGTGGAACCTCCTGTGTTCCAGTTTGTGTCCGTTACCCCTTGTCCTATCATTGTTTGTCACCGAGAAGAGCCTGGCTCCATCCTCGTGACACTCACCCTTTAAATATTTATAAACATGAATGAGGTCTCCCCTCAGTCTCCTCTTCTGCAAACTAAAGAGCCCCAGCTTCCTCAGCCGCTCCTCATAAGGGAGATGCTCCACCGTGGAGAGGGGAGGTGGACAACACGTTCTTCTCTGGGTGCGACCGGGGGAAGCTCAGGGAAGGGAAGGCACCCACAGGAAGCTGGCGGCTCTCGCCGCAGAAAAAGGTTTGGGGCCAGGAGCAACGGCGGGAGATTTAAGGACCAACGGTACAACCGAACCTCAGCCGCTGAGGCGAGTGGCTGCTGTGCTGGCACAATCCGAGGGGCCGAGCTCCAGTGCAGTGTACGAGGGGGAGGTTTCCTCAGCCTGGGACTCCTCCAAAGGAGCCCAGAGACCCCTCAGGAGTCCAACAGTGGCTGCTGAGACCTGGACAAGGCCAAGGTGTCTCCATCCCTGGAGATGTTTAAGGTCAGGCTTGATGTGGCTCTGAGCAA
>NW_010174002.1:0-2461 GCF_000695765.1 Mesitornis unicolor
GGGTCTGCAGCAGCGCCCCTGGACCTTCCCTAAGCCCAACGCTTCTGAAGTCATCACTCAAAGGGGGGTTTTAGAAACCGGATTGGAAATGGCTCAGCGGCCACTGCCACCACTAGCACAGCTCCTGCTCTGGTTCCAGCTCTGCAGCAGTGGGACGAAGGCCTTTAAGTCCTCAGCTGGCACCAGCCCTTTGTAAACATCTCCCTTGCTTTGGCCAAGCTAATTACTTGGTTTCCCATGTCAAGCGCCATTTTTGTGCTGAGCTCACCTGCAGTTTCCCGATGAACTCTTCTTTTCTCACAGCAACAGCTTCAACCTTGAGCAGATGCGAATGCCATGGCTGGGGCAAACGCTCCTCCTCGTTTTGCTTTGAGACCCATTTTTGGGCACCGCTTTGACATCACAGTAGAGCCATGCATCCACACCAGCTTTATGGATAAACACTACTATTTTGGCCAGGAACTTGAAAGCCACTCTGTAAAACAGTAGGTGCTCCAGATGTTTTACGGATTGAACTCCTCAGTGCTGAGTAATGGAGGTCTGGTAACATAGCTGAGAGGGGGCAAGCCACCAAAACCAGTGCTCCTGTGAAGCCCAGGTGGGAACCTGGGTTACTTTTCACCATTAGAAGTACAGCCGCTGTTTTAGTTAGGGACTGATGATCTGCCAGCAGCCGTGCTGTAACACTAATTAACCAGAACCATCAACTAGCACTGGACTACCTTGATTTTTCAACCATGTCTTAGAGCTTCTCTCTTCCTGCCATACCTGGCAGGAGCCAAGTTTATTTCTTGTTGCTAACACTGCCACAGCTCAATCCAGTGCGTCCTGGCAGGGTGGCTCCAAGTGCTGACACTAATGATGCTCTGGCAGCCCCAGCCCCAAGGTTCACCCATGAAAGGTTCACATTCACAAAAGTGCAGTCCTGTCTGCCGTGAAATCCCATGGTACATCTGGAATGAAATTTTCTTCTGCAATGAGGATCCAATCTTCATTTATTCACCCATACACCCAGAGCAGGTAAATGATACGCAGCACCTATGGGACAACACAAACAGTCAGAACATCTCAGCTGCGCTGGGGCTGTTGTTCTGCGCTCTTTACTTTTCTCAGCTGCTGGTCACACACACGTAACAACAATGCCGGGACTTTGCACCATTAGACCTTTCCAAATGGATCCTGGCTTTTTCCCCTTCTGCCAGCACCATCTGTTTCTACAGAGTAAACAGCAACTGTAGACAGGTTAAATGCAAGGACATGTTTTAAATGTGACTCCTTATTCTATACCACTTAAAATGAGCACAAAGGAGCTTCGCCTACGTTTTCCACTATTTTTTGTACCCCAGTGTTCATAAAGCCAGCATTGATTCTGAAAATGTCATTTCTAAGAACAGATATTATTTCATCGTGACTGTGCTACTCTCCCCAGCGTGTTTATAATGCAGTCAACAGAGCCTTTTCCTTTTTTCCCCCAATTCAACTTATTCTTGAGTACAGAATAAAAGTGAAATGGGTGGAAACCTATGTTTTCCCTTAAGTCATTACAAACAAAACACAAGTTACTTCAATAGAAGACCACGATTTATTGACAGTTATTCTGAAAAACAGATGACTGAATATAACAAAAAGATGTTTGTAAAAAAAAACCAACAACAACAAAACCCCACATAACAGGAAAGCAAACAAACTTCATCTTTAAAGGCATCACTTGAAGGCATTGATTAAGGGGACGCCGTGTGCTGGCAGCTCCTGGTGCAGCTGGCGGAACAACATGGCACATTTGTTCCTTTCCTGGGTCTTGCCTAGGGTGTGGAACAGCCGCGCCTGAAAGTAGAGAACATCCCGGAGCTGCTCCTTGCAATCCACTTTGGCAAAGTAACTCTTGGCTTCGTTTAGATTCAGGATAGCAGATTCCAAAGCTGTGGAAAAAAGAGGGACGGGCACATTTAAGAGAATAGCACAGTAACAACTCCAAGCAATACAGCTCAATACTAAGGAGCCCAATCATGAATTCCTCAGCTTTTCCAAACACTTTGTGTCTTAGCAACGTGGTCTCTCAGCTAGTTTCTGTTATTCAGCCTTTGCTGTAAAATACGGGTGTGCAAGTATGCAGATAAACAAGATTCCATGATAAACACTGCATCTGTTGAATAACTGATTCTAAATGAATTTTGCTCTCTGGTAACAAAGTAACACACACTGCTGTATCATTTAAACGTTTTTAACAGCAGTCATGTAGCAATATATACACTGGTTTGCACTTCTGGACTTCTAAGCACCGTTTCAGTGCGCAGAATTACTCTTCACGCTACCTTCAATCTTCTTCTGTGGAGTGTAGGAAGCTGCAGAAGCCACCTGACATTTGGCCACCAAGAACATGGCACAGCCTTTGTCCAGGACAGCTCCGTGGGCCAGGACAGGTTCTATTGCCATGTGCAGAATGTTCAGGGCTTGTTCAGGA
>NW_010174002.1:2492-14771 GCF_000695765.1 Mesitornis unicolor
TGCCAAGGATCAGCTGAAAGAGAAAAACTTGCTGGTCTCATACTGGAAGCCACTGATAAGAGCAGCTTCTTCAGAGAAGACCAACATAAGCCACATGGGTTTCCAATAATGCAACGCACTACAGACAAGGGTACACAATTCTGCCCCACGATCTTCTTTTACATCAAAACTTGTTAGTAGAAATGAGCTACCATCTGAAATGATTAGGCACGGCTTCTCTACCGCACTTAGTGCTGACAACCACGTCTCTGCCAGCTCAGAATAAACAATAACTGAAGTCCATTACAAGCACTGTTTTTAATTCAAACATCTGCTGAACAGTGCTACTAGAAAGCCAAAATACTAGCATAAAAAAAACAACTGGAGAAATGAAGGCACAGCCGATTTATGCTTGGCTGCTTAATTATATACAATAACTGCACATCTTAGTGAGATGCATGAAACTCAACTTCTGTTAACTTCCTCAGAAGATTGTATGTTTAAAATACACTTCTTCAGAATCAGTAATTTAATTCCAACAAGGTTGTGTTCTTACATCTCACAGGAATAAAACCAGTACCCACATCCCCAGAATAAACGCTGCCCTAAGCCCTGTGAAAACCCGACCCAGACGTACCTGGGAGAAGGCCAAGTTGAGCACGGTTTCAGAAGCCAAGTACTGCAGGCTGTATTCCCGAGAGAGGGCGAGGGCCTGCAGCAGGACAGGCAGGGCTATGATGTGACACGAAGATCTCCAGTAGAGCTCTGCGATGGACAGCAACACCCTAACCAAACCAGGGGGAAGAATTACGACGTTTTTCTTCTAGTGAAAAACATCCGCTTATTTCCTCAAGCAATTATTCCATCTATAGTGGTATTGATTTTACTGTGAGTTACATTAATGTATATGGAATAAACTTCAATTACACTCTTAAAAGGAGATGCCACTGACACACAAAAGCTTAAATAACACTGTAACTACTCTGAAGGTTAGCCCAAAGGTACAATTACACACATACATTTCTATTTATTGTGGATGCTGCGTTTCCTTCTTCCATAAGCCTTCACAGAACTTTAAAGTAAGTTCACTAGCTTTTAATTTATGTATTAAAGATGACTAGGCTTCAACTGCACAGTATGTTGAGGATTCTTCCATACCGTGATTAATAAATGAAATTCTTCTGTAATCTCCAAATTGCAGTGGGTAATCTGAAGACTAGTGAAGTCTGAACAGACACACTGAAACAGCTGCTCCTCATCACTGCAAAGTGGCTTGAATACTCCAAAAATGAATTCTTACCTAATCACCATCTCAGTGTTCTTGATTTTCTGGCAGTGGATCAACAATTTCTGCAAAAGTCTGTGTGCCTCTGACATCTGATTTTGGGCTTTCAATACAATGGCTTTTCTGCCGTAGTAGAAAGAAAACATCACTGATCGTATTTTTATGGTTTAAATACAATTCTGCTCCTCAGAGCACAGAAAAATAGGTCTCTATTTTGTTGACCCCTGTATCCTGTAACTGCAGAATGGCATTCTCACAAAGTGTACACACCAGCAGAGGGAAAATCGGATCTCTCCGATTCCAGCTGGACAACGCACAGGCAGAAAGGATCCAACTCATAAACCAGCTTTAGATACAAACAGGGATTGCCAAAAACAAAGGGCAAACAGGCAGCACAAGTGGGAGGGCATGCAAGCTAGAAAGCACACGTAATTATTTGTAAGAAAAACAGGTATGAGGTAAAGTAGCTAAAATTGGCTTGAGCTAACAAGGAATACAGAGCAACAGAGAAAGAACGAGAACAAGGAATCAAGAACCAAATCCAGAGCAGTGGGGGATGTGTCCAAAATCCCTGAACCCAGCCACAGAGCAGAATATTTAAAGATCAGGGAAATCACAGTCCAATTGCAAAAGGATAAGCATCAGGTCCCACAGCTTTAACACTGATCTTCCAGCTACTGACACTGGCTGTGTTTTTAGGTGTTTTGCCTCATTGAAAATCAACAAGAAAAAGTTCTTTTCCATACTCACGAAACAAGTTTTAACCCTATCTAACGTGTCTTTCTCTTTTAGAAATAAGAACCCATCAAGGTGAGAGAAAAATCCCATCGTTGCACTTTGTAGATGTAGAAACCAGGACACAGATGCAGACACCCAAGCTCAGACCAGGCCTGAGGTCCCCAGCTCTGAAAATGTCCAGAGAAATGAGGAATTATCACTGCAGGACATACTCTACTGGAATAGCACTACAGGTTAGACAACGTGGCCGTAATTAGTTCTGGAAAGGGAAGAACACAAGCACACAACTGCCAGCAATCATTTTGCTAAATTGTTCATCATGTTGGCAGGGCACATCTGCAAGCATCTGCAGATTCACAGATTTTTACCTGTATATGCCTTCAATGCTGTTCAGTGCTGTAATTCCTGCTACAAGGGAGTCTGCTATGTGGTATCTGCCATCATTCATGGCTCTCTCAAACTGTATTTTCTGATCAAAGAGCATCCAAAGCTAAACAAAAAACATCCAGGAACAAATTTTAGAAGTTGTGCCTGCTCGTTTTCTAATCCCAAGTTAAAACTTACTTGCTCTTTTCCCCTGTGGGTATTTATGTCTAGACACAACTAACTCCACTGTCCAATCACTGGATTTACTAAACTACTGACCTCAACAGAAATGCTCAGGTCTGGATTAATGTTTCAATACCAAAACTCACCTATCTGACTGCATTTTAAGTAAAAAAAGCTCTTTTAAGTCATTAATAATGCTTTGAAACAGTAGACTTGTTCTGTAGCGAAAAGGACCAAACTATGTTTAATGAATCTTGAACACTTCAATGTCAATACGATCTTATAAAGTCCTGTGTTAATGTGCTTCCCAGATTCACACAAAAACCAACCTGTTCTCAGCGAAAAGGACCAAACTATGTTTAATAAATCTTGAACACTTCAATGTCAATACTATCCTATAAAGTCCTGTGTTAATGTGTTTCCCAGATTCACACAAAAACCAACCTGTTCTCACCGTTATTTCTGGATTGTAATATACTAAAATAAGTAGCACTAATTAAACAGACCTTTGAAGCTCCAAATCAATGCAGAGCATTTAACTCCTATATGTGCTCATACAGGTGTATGTTCCTCTGTCAATGACATTTCTATTTAAACAGCTTTTTCTTAGGAGGCTATGGCGAGATAAATGTCTCACAAACAACAGGGGCATCTTTTTCATGCTTTTGTAGAGAAGTTCACGCCACACAGCTTCCCGTGAGGTCACGAGCCAAGTGAAACTAGCAAACACCTAGCCCATGGCATAGGAAAGAATTCAGATGCAATGGAATTCAGATCCTGTTGTAGAACAGTTACATCACTTACAGGCTAAATTATAAATATTTTACCTGGGCATGCTGACTATTGGGAGGGAATCTTTCCTTTAGGTGTTTCAGTATTTCAGAGGCAGCTGCAAAGTATCCCTGTAACACAGAAACAGCACTGGTTACTGCACGCTGGGGCAAGCACCACTCCCCTCAGTTGCGACACAGCCTTCGTGGAAAGAACTTGCCAAGCACAAACCCTGCACTTCCTTCACCCCCAATGCAGACATCGACAGCAGAACAAAACACGAGTCAAGTCTTGCACTCTGTCAGTAACACCCACACGTCCTCTCACCGAATGACATTTTGTGCAGCTAGCCATAAAACTCACCTGCTCTGCATGCAGCTCAGCCAGGTGACACAGTACCACAGCAAAGGACTCTGTGTTATTCTGCTGAACGCCCACGTTCACAGCCTCCAGACTGTTCATGCTCAGCAATGTTTGGGCTTGTTGAAGTGCCATGGTGCTTGTGCAAGAGAAACATCTTTTAGCTTTCAAGCAACAAACAACCACCATTTTTAATCTGTGGTCTTGTTATGGCAACAGACTACGTTTTCTGGTAGGTCAGGGGCCTGGGGGAGAATGTAGACTTGTAAAACTGCTGTCCAGGAACTCTGGACTGTGCAGGCACAGCAAGTGCTACAGAGCGAAAGCTGCACAATCTAAGCACAGGTCTAAGCACTGAAATGCTGCAAACAGGGGCACAGGAGCAACTTATGATCTATTTGCCACTACTAAATGGAAACACAATCTCTTCTCCAGTATGAGTTTTAAAGGAACACAAGAGAATGGAAATAATTGCACTCGGCCTGTACCGAATCACAGTCTGATTGCTTTATTTTAGTGCACTGGAGAGACACAGCCGCTTGTTACACCTATATAAATAACTCAAAATGCATTATGTGCTAACAAGTACAGTGAGCTAGCCAAAGAGTTCGAAAGAAACAAAATACCTGCGGCCATATAATCTCCAAATGGCAGTCTTCTGCGCTATACTAATATCAATGAGCTCTGACAAGCTGTGTTTCCAGTGCAACAGATCCGAATCTTTTAAGGCATCCATTAGTTTGTTGGCAGCCTTTCCTGCAAAAGCTCTTTGCTGAACCAAGGACTGTATTCCCAGGGAAGCAAGGTACTGGGAAGAAGAAAAACAAATATCAACAGCACTGAAAGACTATAATAGAGTACACTGCACTTGCAAATTACTCCGGAGAAAGAGTTCTAAACTAAGAAAAAAATTCTGAAGAAACAGAGGTGATGTTATTCAGCACAAAGGAACGCTGCTCCTGGGATTTCTTTAAATACCCACTTATGCACGCCCACACTTATGTGAATGCCATTTTGTTAGATGTGAAAATTTCTGCTTGCCCACACAGAAGGCATGAAAAGGATGACAGGACGTGTACCTGGACTTCTCCAATGATGAAACAGCTGTGAAAACACAAAGCATTCCCTCCCCTTCCCCACCAAGTGGCCACCTCTGCTCTCATCTCCCAACATCAGCAGTTTAATTCCTTTTAGAGCAATTCTCTTAAAAAAAAAAAAAGAGATTGCAGATCTTGGGGATGGCAGAACTAAACATTAAGAGCCAACAGATTCAGGGCACCAAACTGGCTAAGGGGCCAGCTGCCTTGTGAGATCTCACAGGTGAGACAGAGCCGTACAAGTAAACGTGTTCAGACCCTGCCAGAGGCACCAGCACTGAGGTTCAGGGAAGTCAGAAGCTTAAGAACCTCCTTGGAGCACCTGCAGATCGCGCTGCAGGCCTAAGGCCAGCATGGTGCATGGGGCCAGCCAGTAGCCACAGAGAGTTCTTCTGCGTAAAAAGCAAACAAGTTAGAAGGAAAAGAGTGAGCCCTGCAATAATGCACTGGCATTAGAGCAACTGAACTCTGGTTTATTAATATGAAGAGTAAAAATCATAGAAACAGCAAGATTTGGGAGTGTTAAAACAGATCTGTTTAAATTCAGTTACATATTTTGAACAGACCAGCCACAAACCCCTATCATGCATCCTCCCCTCGCCACATGTGTTTGTCCTAGAAGAAAGTTAAGGATGAATGAAATGGACCTACCGGCAAACCAAAATGTAAAGATTTGTTTACAGAGTGCTCCAGCAAAACACAGCTATCGAATATCTTCTGCTCCAAGATGTACAGCCAGCTCTAGCAAGAAAAAAAGTTAAAATCTCACTGCAAATAGCTTATGGTGGCAGCACTTTTCTCTTACTTTTTGTCAAGAATGAACAAAACCTCATTGGAAATACAAACCATTCTTCAGAATTAATATCACACTGGGGAAACCGCTATTAAATGCTGCAGAGCAAAATACACCAGAAGTGCAGCTAGACTGGGACATGGGCTTGACAGCAGTCGACACCGGAGGAGTCAAAACTGTGCTTCACTCCAAATAAAGCACAGAAACCCCATTGTACAGTTAACTGTGGAAAGCAGCATCTCAAGATTTTGATACCATTGATGCCAATTCATTACACCAATAATGTTAATTACAAAACAAAATACGGAGAAATCTAAGTCTTTCCCTCCTTTTTGTTTGCTCAAAAGGAGGCTGATTACTCTTAGAGAATCCAACAGACAGAAAAGGAGAAGTTTATTAAATACTTTGTCTCTTTAAAACATAACAGGCTAAACTTGGAGCTCAATACTGAGATCTTGGTACTCCAGGACCACAACTCTTGTTTAAGAAAGTGACCCTGAGGTGCAACAAAACCATCTCACGATCTCCCTGCAGTCCCTCTGGGTGACCCATCTGCAAGAAGCAACGTCACCTCAGTGTTGGAAATTACTGATGCACTTGTTGATGCCACTGTAAGAGTAGTTCTGCAACAGTTCACTGAGCAAAGGCTCGGACAACACAGACAAAGGTGACTTAACCTCCAGGTCACCACCGCTGTCTTACCAGGCAGTGCTGCAAGCAAACGTGGTCGTTAGACTCCTGTGCAATTCGGATGGCTTCCTGAAGTGCCAGTTCAGCCTGCTGGCTATCAGCAAACAAAAAGGGAGAAGACATCAGTATTCCCACAGTGCTTAAAATACAACATTATATAGAAAGGAATACTGATCTAAATTATGCATATCACACTCAGAAGATAACTCTGATTTAATAGACTGCTGAGAAAGCCTGTATCTTCCTCATAGCACTTCAGCAATATATTCTTGTCTTGAGGATAATACGCCAGATGGCATTTGCAAGCCACTACAAAAACGCAACTGTAACCTCTAAGCAGGCTTTCAAACCCTGTACGTGCCAATGTGCCCAGTTATTGTTGGAACAGGGCAACGCTGTATATCTGCCTGCATAGAAAATGTGGTTGCTCTCAATTTCGCAGATGCCCTCCCCACCTCCAGTCCTTTTACATGATGCATCCAGGCAGCAATCAATAAATGCAAACCATACATGGAGATGGGTAAGCCAGCTTTATCAATAAAACAACACCCACTCCTACGGCTTTTTAAAATTCAAAAAGCTCAGATGGTTTTTTTCTTTTAATTATTCTTTTTCCAGATCATCAACTCTATGTTGATTGGAATGTTAACAGAAAACCAACCACACTTTCTTGAGAACATAACTGAAAATAGGCATCCATGTCCACTGACCTTTCTGAGGTCATGGAAATGTAGCAATTGAGAACTTAAATACCTAGGAAACAGTTGCAACCAGACACAGACAAATGTCAACTCTTACCCTGCTGTAGATGGTTCAGTTATTATGGAAACCAAACAAATGTCAAACTAAAAAACAAACCAAAACAAATCGAGATTCCAAGAAAATTCCAACCAAATGCAACTAAAGCTGTTATCAAATCAGAGAAAGTCCCTTCTCCTGAATAGATTTCTCAGAATGAACAAAAGCTCCGTCAGCACTTACGAGACAAAACGAGATGAATTTCAGTAGTGCAGTACAATGCGTTAACTTACTAATGGCCAAACCGACAGTGCAGCGCAGCGAGATTCAGAGCAGCGTATCTCAGACTGCGGCCATAGCCTTCGTCCCCATTGCTTTTGCTTTCTGCTCCAGTGAGAATTAAACGGTCAAAATAATGAAGGAGGCTGTGCGTTGAACTGAAGACATCTTGCACTCGGAGGCTATTTAAGTAGCTTAAATAATGCTAAAAATTGAAGCAAAAGCAGCTTTAGCTATACAGAACCATTAAAACATAGTTTTTGTTTATAATTCCTATGAGTCTTCTCACTGAGAAAGGCTGCCTAACAAGTGCAACCATGAAATACTGTATGGCCACGAAAGTGCTTGAAGTTGCAGTGCTACTGATATCTGTGCAGAATTTCTGTAAATCTTGGATAAAATCAGTTGTTTTCCCTAACAGGATCTTCCAGATGGTGTCCCAGAGGCCAAGATCTGGCCATCAGAATTATCCCAGCCAGTCTGAGACCTCTACATCAGTAAAATCCACACATTTATGTGTTTAGTGAGAGTGGGAATGGAAGCGTGACTCCTGCTGTGTCTGTGCTCAGGAAGATACTCTGAAGCACAAGCACTGCTTCCAAATGCTGTGCAGATAGAAAGGAGATGCTAGAACTATGAAACGTCTCCAAATGGGAGCAAGGAAAATCCCATTTGCCTCAGCCCAGGGCTACTGGGAAGAAGGGTTAGAAAGTACGGCAGGAAGCTGTCGAGGAACAAGGCGAATGCTCGCAGCACAGGCCTGGAACCAAGTGAGGTGCCTACTGCTTTCAGTATAGATTGCTATTAAATTTCTATTTACCAGAAATAAAGTGAACATCAGTAAGCAAAATCAACAGATATCGAACTTAATATTGATTTTTAAAGTATGGGAGTACGAGGCCTGAAATTTCTTAGAAAAATGTGTGTAAAAATAAATAAGTTTTAGATTTAGTTCAACAAGAAAGCACTCACATATTCCCACCAAAATGAAGAGGATTATATCTGTGCATAAAGCTAGACTTGTGGTTAAGTACTTCACTTAAGGTTTCTGTACCTTCAGGAGTTCCAGTCTGAATTACTAAACATTTACATGCAACCTGCTTACATTTTTATCATCTGCTTACATTTCAATACACAATGAATTAGCCCCAAATAATCCCGTTCTAGAGATAAGAAGTCCCTTTACAACCATTTTGGATGAAGAAAAAGATCCTTACTGCTTCAGCAAAGTCTGGATTAAATTTTAACAAGTTGTTCAATTCCTTTTGTAAACATGCTGGAGTAAGAGCTTTTGTTTCATCATTCTTCAACAAAGAGGCCTGGAATAAGAATTGGGAAGTAAAAGATAAGTAACTCGAGCTACAGGGTTACAAATAGGCTTGATACATGCTTGCCAGTTTGTTATCCACTTGGAGAGAACATTAAAGGAGATTTTGTAACAGCTCCGTCTACTATGACATTGAAACGTCAGTGGTGGTTTTATTCTATGCTATATTATAGCATTCACTTTCCAGAGATCAGAGACACCGAGGAAAACAACAGCTTACTTAAAGAATTCTGTTTAAGCTTCTCTTTGGAGAACTAACACGACAGATCACTCCCTGGAGTTATGTGAATCTTCTCACAAAAACAAAGTAAAATCAGGAAAACAAATAAAAAGTAAATCCATAGTTTGTTTTGGCAAGTAGATCAATTAGTAAAAAGTTACAATACTCCAGTTACTAGAATAAGCGTTACTGAACACTGAATAATAAAAACACTTCAAATTTCAGAACTGTCCTAAGCATCCAGGTTCCTCCATAATACTCTAATTAGGAGGAAAAAAATTACGCACAGTGGTAACAGACATTTTGTTACCAACAAAACTGCACATTTAGCAGACACCAAACCTGAGGTGAGGAGTCAGAACAGAAGAGACCTCAGAATCAAATACCATCATCTGGTGAACGCGCCCAGATAAGACACTTCTAGCCCCAAGTGCTCATACTGAGCAACTGCACAAGATATCAACAGATCTTTAACAGATCTAGGAAGACATCATGTCTGACACTGTGGATAAAATCAAAGGTGAAATTCACTTTATGGATCAGTTACTCAACTTTATTCAGAATTAACATACCTGCTGTGAAAGAAAATACTCTGCTTGTTTCTGGGAAAGAGGCCCACTGCAAGATATCTCTTCTTCCCTGAGAAAAAGCACTCTGGTTAGCAACAAGGGCAATGAAAGAGAATACAAGGAAATAAATCTTATCAGACACTCCACAGCTTTGCTTTATAAAATGTTAAGAGATATTAGAGCTCAAAGCATGGAAGGAAATTAAAAGGAAAAATAAGTAATGAATAAAATCTACTACATCAAAGTCAGCGTTTCAAATGATTCACAGTTTAGTTGTAATCTTCAACCTGCAGAGGTGGTGATCAAGGTGAACACTCAATACGGACAGGTGCAAACCCAAAGAAAAACAGCAGAGAGAAGATTTGGGGTGATGTATTCAAATGGCTTTTCTCTGATTTTCCTTTCTTTTGAAGACAGTCACAGCAGGCCACATACTCTGGCCACACACATCACTCCAGAAAACAGCAGAAAGAATTTTTATTCCACGGAAAGGCAGCAACCAGAGCACACAGCCAGCCTCAACGCTGCCAATGACTCGTGCTGTAGCAGAGCGTTTACAGGTACATGTTTATATAAGGACCATTTAGAAAGTGCATCTTAAATGTATGGATACACAAAATGCACTTAGGATTACTCTTACAGTGGAGCACCATTTCAGCAGGTGAAAAGTCTCAACATTCGCCTCTCATTTTTGATGGAAATCAATGTGAGTTCTTTTATTTGGAGAAGGGTGTAAAGAGAAACCAAGAACATCAAGCCTAACTTTTCCTCAGTCGGCAATCTTTCCTTGCTGGAAGCAGAAGTGACCGCTCCAGCGGCTTTACACACCACACACGAGCACAGCGTGGGACGTGCAGGCAGCACCCAGCCTCCAGCCGGCAATTCCCCAAGTGAGGATGGACGCCGAGCAGAGCTTCTGCCATTGACCAGCGTTACCACACGGTGGCACCAAGGAAACGGAGAGGCCACCCAGCTCTGCTGTCACAACACGGGATTACAGCACACCCCATAGCGGCAGGACATGCACAGGGCCTAGATGAGCAATCGTGGAGCTCGGGAAGTTTAACAGGAGCAGCATCTTGAGCTCCACAAAGCTTAGGTTGACTCCGATGTGTACAGCGGTAATCTGAAATAAGACGAATTCTCTTATGAAGTGGGGAAGACTTTCATATGAATAGATCACCTTAAAGGCACGTCCAGTTCTTCTTTCTCCATTTTTCCCCTCAGTTCCTCTGTACTTGTCAGTTCCATATCACTCTCATCAACACCGGGTTTTTTCTCATCGTTTTGAAAGTACTGCTGAAGCGCAGTGTAAAGTTTATAGACCTGACTGAAAGAAAGTTTATTGTATGCCAGGATCATATGGCGCAGAAACAGACCTGCAAAGGAAAACATCTGTTAGCACAGCTCCCTGTAAGGCTGCTGCTTCACAGAGGAGACCAGAAATCACAATAAGAAGTTTCGGTCACATTATTTCATTCCACTTAAGTGTGTCACCTCAGCCTACCAACTGATAAAACTCCAGTTTGCAGGGTGTAAATCTAGTACGACTTGGGTGGCAAATCTCCCAGACCATCTGATCACAGAAAATTTGTTAAGATCAGTAAGAGGTGCTCAATATGCAACATTATCGGTTACTGTGAAACATCTGAGGAAGAGAAAAATTGTATTACAGAATCTTTACCCCTCCCCAAAAAGAAAACCAAAGCTGTATCCTGAGCAAACCACATCAATAACAGATATCGTATGAAATACAGCTTATGGAGAACAACCAGTTACCTACTACACTTGTTTTATGAACTTCTGGCTCTGTCCCTGTAAATGAATCTGAAAGGTCATCAAAAAATTGTTCCATATCTTTCAGTTCTCCTTCTGCCATAAGTTTTAACCTAAACAAGGAAAGAAAACGACGTTTTTTTAGGGCATTAGTAACATGTATCACATGAAATAATCTTCTATTTTGGGTATAGACGAGGCAACACAAACAGAACCAGGTGGCAGCTAATTCATTAGGCCCAGAAGGTTTTTATACTCATGAGCCAAATAAAAATATATTAAACATTAATAATAAGCCAAATAATAATCAAGTTTGGGTTGGTTGTTTGCTTTCTTTTCCTTTTTAAACAGAGCTTTTAATAAAGAGAACAACTAGAAGAGATTGCTATTATTTTAACAAAACAATTTGGGACACCAAATAGAGTGTTTTTAAAAACTCCTGCTGTTCAGTGAGTTGAGTTGGCCAATACCAAAACAGATCTGCTCCATCACAGAAACCTTGAAACAGATGGCTGCGACGTTCAGTTTGTGTGCCTGTCACAACTTATTCACAAGAGCTCAAAAAACTCTAGAAGTATATTTTTGCTCCAAATGTATGGCTTTTCTGACTGCGCATTTACACATTTTAGAGCACTTCTTCAAAGCTACCAGAGAAGATACGGATAACGCAGAGGATGCACGCACTGGCTTCATCATCTTTCACAGAATTACTGGTTGGAGCAGTGGCGCTTTCAGGTTTCGAACACAAAGCACAGAACCTACAAGAGGTACCAGGTGAGCAGCTCCTCAGCCCCTGCAGCAGGGAAGGGGGGCTCGGAAAGCCTTGGCACCTCCCTCCAGGAGAAGCCCACAGCGGGGCCTGTGTCGGGCTCTCGGCAGCTCCCCCCGGCCTCCCCCGACGGCAGGGGCTTGGGGTAAGGGTTCCCTGCGGGCGGGCAGGGGAGGGAAGCGCGGCCCCGGCGCCCACCTGATGTGCACGGAGCTGGCCAGGTGCGGGCAGGACTCCTCGATGGCCTTGCGCAGTCGCGACAGCGGCATGTCAGGGCCCTGGGGAGGAGAGCGATATGTCGCGATAGGCCATAACGCGAGGGTCGCCCGCCCTCCCCAA
>NW_010174003.1:0-12608 GCF_000695765.1 Mesitornis unicolor
GGGTGACCTCATTAATGTTTATAAATCTGTACAGAGCCAGTGTCAGGAGGAAGGAGCCAGGTTCTTCTCAGTGACAGCCAATGACAGGACAAGGGGCAATGGGCACAAGCTGGAGCATAGGAGGTTCAATCTGAATATGAGGAAAATCTTTTTTACTGTAAGGGTGACACAGCACTGGACCAGGCTTCCCAGAGAGGTTGTGGAAGTCTCCTTCTCTGGAGACATTCAAAACCTGCCTGAACACATTCCTCTGCAACCTAGTCTAGGTGATCCTGCTCTGGCAGGGGTGTTGGACTAGATGATCTTACGAAGTCCCTTCCAAATCCTAAGATTCTGTGACTCTGTAACTTGAAACATCTTGAAACTAAGCACTGAATTCCAATACTAACTGGGAATAGGTGAGGTTTCTTAAGTGACTGACACTGTCCAAGCAGAGGACAGATACTGCATATGTGTAGGAATCTTTAGGTATCAAAATGCATAGCCGTACTAGATTCCTTGATGCTGAATGTGTGTCAGGATTGTGACAGAAGAAATAAGGTGAATAATGAAGAGACACTAATCAAAATTCAGTCTCTGCTTCTGAGTAATTATTAATAAATGTTATGTAACTAATCCTTTTTCACTTCTTCACATATGAAAAAATCCTGTAACATTGTCTTCTTTCAGATCTCACTGTAGACACATCTTTGTGGTAATGATGTGGCTGTGAACAAAGTGTTTACATGGAGCTCACTGGCATCATACAAAGGTTATTTCCTTTTGTTTGAAGGGAGGAGTGACAATTGTACTGCATTCTTAATTATGTAGTATCTCACCTGCCACCCTGACAAAAGTTGTAACTGTAGTACTTAATGTTTCATTTTCTAGCTCACAGAGGGTTTATTTAATTAGAATAGCTTGCCATGAAGAAAAAAGACCAACAACAACCAACCCAAATACTTAAATCCTTGGCATATCATTTTTTAACTAGGTCAATATAATTATGATACAAAGCAAAAGGAATGGTCTTTGGTTTCCTCACTAATAGGATGTATCTAACTGTGGAAGGAGGCTTTAGATGAACAGAATTTTAGACTGTATTTCAGCATTTTCTTTACAGATCACTTAAAACACCTCTTTTTTGAAATTTTGCCATAAAAACTTTATTTTTCTTTCAATGTCATATAAACAAATAACATATATTATCTTTACTGTCCCTCTTCTACTTGGTGCTCTCAACAAAACTAAACATAAAATCTCAGATAAACATTGGTGAGAAAGGAGAAACTTCTTCCTCATGTGGACAATCAGGTAGTGGAACAAGCTGCCCAGAGATGTTGTGCAGTCTCCATCCTTGGAGGTTTTCAAGAGTGACTGTACAATGATCTTGAGCAACTTGGTCCAACCTTCTTTTGAGCCTAAGGCTTGACTGGATGACCTTCTGAGCTGTCTTCCAGTCTGCATTGGCCAATGAGATTACAAGTAAACTGAGAATGGTAAAATATAAAATGAATTAAAGATTATCTTTTTAAATTTGTGATCATGAAATTATAGAGTTTTCTGGCCTTGGAGAAGCAAGGAGCGGGACTAGCAGAACTGTCACTTTGGACTTCTGGCAGGCAGATTTTGGACTGTTTAGAGACTTGGTTGGCAGCATCCCCTGGGAGGCAGTTCTGAAAGGCAAAGGGCTCCAGGAAGGCTGGACAGTCTTCAAGAAGGAACTCTTAAAGGCACAGGAACAGACCGTCCCCGTATGTCGGAAAACGAGCTGGCAGGGAAGAAGACCGGCCTGGCTGAACAGAGAGCTCTGGCTGGATCTCAGAAAAAAGGAAAGAGCTTATGATCTTTGGAAGAAGGGGCAGGCATCTCAGGAGGAGTACAAGGCTACTGTGAGTCTGTGCGGGGAGAAAATTAGGAAGGGCCAAAGCACAACTGGAAATTAATCTAGCTAGTTCTGTTAAAGACAATAAAAAGAGTACCTATAAATAGGCAACAAAAGAAGAACTAAGGAGAGTCTCCCCTCTCTAGTAGATGTGGGGGGAAGCATAGTGACTGGGGATGAGGAAAAGGCTGACAAACTTAATGCCTTCTTTGCCTCAGTCTTTAGTAGGAAAACCAGCAGTACTCTGGGTACCCATTTCCCTGAGCGGGAAGACAGGGATGGAAAGCACAGTGAAACCCCCATAATCCATTAAGAGGTGGTTAGCGACCTGCTACACCACTTGGATATACACAAGTCTATGGTGCCAGATGGGATCCACCCCAGGGTCCTGAGGTGCCAAGCCACTTTCCATCATTTACCAACAGTCCTGGCTAACTGAGGAGGTTCCAGCTGACTGGAGACTTGCAAACATGATGCCCATCTACAAGAAGGGCCGGAAGGAAGACCTGGGGAACTATGGACCTGTCAGTCTGACCTCGGTGCCAGGGAAGATGATGAACCGAATCATCCTAAGTGCCATCACATGGCACATGCAGGACAACCAAGTGATCAGGCCCAGTCAGCATAGGTTCGGGAAGGGCAGGTCCTTCTTGACTAATCTTGTCTCCTTTTATGATGAGGTGACCTGCTTGGTAGACAAGGGGAAGGCTGTGGACATTGTCTACCTGGACTTTAATAAGGCCTTTGAAACCATCTCCCACAGCATCCTCCTGGAGAAACTAGCTGGGCATGGCTTGGAGAAACATACGCTTTGCTGGGTTAAAAACTGGCTGGATGGCCGAGCACAGAGGGTCGTGGTGAATGGAGCTAAATCCAGGTGGTGATCTGTCACAAGCGGCGCTCCCCAGGGCTCTGTTTTGGGGCCATATTTTACAATAGTTCATTAATCAAAAGCTGCAATAGTGTGGCTGAATAATATAAGACTAAACTTAGTAAATTATAGCCATTTCTACATGCAAAGGTAAATGCTACTAAAACCATGCCCTTCAGATTTAGAATAGTTGAAAGACTCATCTAGGATAATTCATGTAAGAGATCTGTGGAGTCTTATACATGCAGATCAAAAACTGACAAATACTGTTCAGAACAGAAAATTAGAACAGGATTTGCAGTACAAAGAGGGATTTATAAACAATGAAGATGTTTTAAGCCCAGGAGAGTAATTCTGAAGCCCTCTGTTAGGCTACTATATCACAGTAATTTAGATCATTATATCACAATCATAGAATGGTTAAAGTAGGAAGGCAGCTTTTCATATTGTCTGGTCCAAGCCCCCTGCTCAAGCAGGGTCAAGTAGAGCAGATTGTCAGGTATCAGGTCAAGTTGGGTTTTAAATACCTCCATCACATCCTTGTGCAACCTGTTACCATGCTTGACCACTGTCTTGTGTTCAGATGGAATTTCCTGTGTTTTAATTTGTGCCCATTGCCTCTTGTCCTTTCAGTGGGCACTACTGAGAGGAGTCAGGCTCTCTCTTCTTTGATCCTTCCCATATTCATTTATAAGGACCTCCATGAGCCTTGTCTTACCTTGCCTTGCCTTCTCTTTTGGCTGAAGAGTCTCAGCTCTCTGAGCTTCTCCTCATGTGATTCACACTTGAGAATCCTAATTGTCTTCATGACCTTTTGCTGGACTGACTCCAGTATGTCCATGTCTTTGTTGTACTGGAGAAGCCAGAACTGGACACAACACTCCAGATGGGGTCTCACCAGTGATGAATGGAGGGTAAGGATTGCCTCCCTCAATCTGCCTAAAGCAGCCCAAGACACTGTTGCCTCGCTTTGCCACAAGGGCACATTGCTGGCTTATTATCAGCTTGTTTTACACTAGAACTTCCAGGTCCTTCTCAGCAAAGTTGGTTCCCATCATGTCAGCTACAATATGCACTGGCACCTGGAGTTATTCCTACACTGGGGAAGGACTTTACATTTCCCTTTCCTGTACTTCATCAGATTTCCCTCTGCTAAATTCTCCAGCCTGTCAAGGTCCTTCTGAATGGCAGTACAATCATCTGCCATATCAGCCTTTCCTCTCAATTTTGTATCATCTGCAAACTTGTTGAGGGTGTCCTCTGTCCCATTGGCCAGGTCATTAAGGAAGAGGTTGATCAGTATTGTTCCCAGTATCAATCTCTGAGGTACACAACTGGTCTCCAGCTGGACTTTGTGCCACTGATCATGACCCAATGGGTAGGGTCATTCAGCCAGTTTTCAGTCCACCTCACCTGTGGATTATCTAACCCATGCTTTGTTAGCTTGTCTATGATGTTAAAGGAGAGTGTTGAAAGCTTTACTAAAGTCAAGGTAAAGAACATTCACCGCTATACTCTTGTCCACCAAGATAGTCACTTCATTGTAAAAGGCCATCAGGTTGGTCAGGAATGATTTCTCTTTTGTAAATCTATGCTGACTGGTCCCATTCATATCCTTGTACTTCATGTTTTTAGAAATGCTTTCCAGGAGGATTGTCTTCATCACCATCCTATGGATCAAGTTGAAGCTGACAGACCTGTAGTTCCCTAGATCTTCCTTCTTTCCCTTCTTGCAGATGTGAGTGAATTTTTCTCTCTTCCAGTCATCAGCAACCTCTGCTATTTGCCATGACAATTCATATATAATCTTCCTTTTGATATTTATGTACTTTTAGAATCCTTGTTCATTGCCTTTCACATCTCTTGCCAGATTATCTGCAGTTCTATCTTGACTTTCCTAAACCCATCCCTGCATGACTGGCTAGCACCTCTATACTCCTTCTGGGTCACATACTCCTACTTACATTTCTTGTACACTTCCTTTTTATGTCTTAGTCCAGTTAGGAACGCCTTCCTTATGCATGACAGCCTCCTGACATATTTTTTTAAATTTTCTCAACATTGGTGTGTACCTTTCTTGAACCTGGAGGAGGTGATCTTTGAATATCAATCATCTCTCCTGAACCCCTCTTCTCTCCAAGGCCATATCCCATAGGAATCTTCCAAGCAGACCCCTGAAGGGAAATTTTGAAATCCAGGGTTGTAGTCATGCTTTTTCTTCTGTTCTGTTCCCTTAGGATTCAAAACTCCACCATCTCATGGTAGCGGCAGACAAGGTTGTCCCTGAAATTCATATCTGTTGCCATTTCTTTGTTGATGGTAAGTATGAAATGTAGCAGAAAACCTTTCTTTGTTGAGTCCTGGTTCAACTGTGTCAGCAATTTGTCATCAATGAACTCCATGAATTTCCTAGTTTGTCTGTTCCCTATCTTTCCAGCAGATATCAGGGTCATTAAAGTCTCCCATGAGGACCAAGACCTAAATCTACTCTTTTCTAGCTTAAAACCATTACCCCTTGTCCTACTGCTACATGCCCTTGTGAATTGCTCTTCCCCAGTTTTCTCAAGTACTGGAAAGTTGCTATAAGGTCCCTCCTGGAGCCTTCTCTTCTCCAGGCTGAACAATCCCAACTCTCTTAGCCTGTCTTCATAGGAGAGGTGTGTCAGCCCTTTGGTCATCTTTGTGGCACTCCTCTGGACATGCTCCAACAGTTCAATGTTCTTCTTGTGCCAAGGGCTCCAAAGCTGGACACTAATCCAGGTGAGGTCTCACCAGAGCAGAGCTGAGGGACAGAATCACCTCCCTGATCTGCTGACCACACTTCTTTTGATGCAGCTCAGAATGTGGTTGGCCTTCTGGGTTGCAGATGCACATTGGTGGTTTGTGTCCAATTTTTCATCCACCAGTAACCCCAAGTCCTTTTCCTCAGGGCTGCTTTCCAGCACATCATCTCCTAACCTGTACTGGTAATGAGGATTGCCCCGACCCAGGTGCAGGACCCTGCACTTGGCCTTGTTGAACATCATGAGGTTCACCTGGGCCCACTTCTCCAGCTTGTCCAGGTCCCTCTGGATGGCATCCCATCCCTCTGGCACATTAACCTCACCACCCAGCTTGCTATCAGCGAACTTGCTGAGGGTACACTCGATCCTACTGTCAATATCATTAATGAAGGTACTAAACAGCACTGGTCCCAGTGCAGACCCCAGAGGGACACCACTTGTCACTATCTTCCATCTGGGCATTGAGCCTTTGACCACTACTCTCTGGATGTGACCATCCAGCCAATTTCTTATCCACTGAACAGTCCACCCATCAAATTCATACCTCTCCAACTTAAAGAGAAGGATGTTGTGGGGGACAATGTCAAAGGCCTTGCAGAAATCCAGATACATGACATCCATAGCTCTTCCCTCGTCTACTGATGCAGTTACTCCAATGTAGAAAGCCACTAGGTTAGTCATAGCTGTATGTGGGGTTAATATTGCTCTACATGCTATTTCTGGGCACCATTCAAACAAATGTAGTATTGGTATTGCCTTATATGATATTTACATGGACTGTGAACACCAAGGGCAGCACTAGCATAGAAGGGAAATAGAGTTGGTATGAGTTAACAAGTCCAGATAGTGCTTCTATGGTTAAACAGTAGAAGAGGACAACTTAATCAAGGAACCTGAAATTCCCTGAGCCTGTGGGCTGGTCAGAGTCACTCTTCCAAAGAAGAAGTCATGACCTGTTGCTGCTAGTGTGCCTGATAACTTCGGCTGTGTAAGTCTTTATGTGTTCAGATATTAAGTTTAGCCCAGTATTAGTAAATTAAAGGACTTGTTCTCATTTCAACCAGGATAATTGTACTACGGAAACAATACAGATAATTGTAATACTAATTTGTATTTGTATTTTTTAGTATATCGTTATTTGGTGATAAGTTTATCCCTAAAGATGTTGCTCTGGTGTCTGTAACCATGTCCCAGATCTGTCATTTGGTAGGGCACCTTAAGTACTTTCACAGTACTTTCTGCAGATAGACTTAAGTCTATCAGTTCAGTGTTAACATTCCCAGGTACCATAAACTACTTAGAGATGCAAAGATTTTAAAAATACTGACCATGTCTGCATAAAGCTCATTCTTGAACATAGAATGGTTTAAAAATACAGATGTTTGATTGCATCTACACATTCTGCAGGATTTAACCTGTTATCTTTGTGTTCTGGATTTTATAGGACCTGCATATCCTAGGCCAGATACATAATGGACTTTTTGGAGATTCCTGTAATTGTGGCATTAATGTTAACAGCAGCAACAATAGTAATAATAATTTTCTGTGGTAATGGAATGTCTCACTCTTTTTTTTTTTTCATTTCATGATAGGGTAGCTATGGTTTTAATTTCCTGCACTGTAATATGCTTACATAAGCATGTAACAATTTGTACATTTTTATGGAAATATTACCACAGTTCTAAAAGTTAACAGAATGATATAAGCACCTGGAATGTACTGTATGAATCTAAAAGCAGATATTTCCTGCATGAGGAAAGATAATGAAAATCCCATCTCTCCAGTTGCAGTATTAGTGAGAGCTAAATAATATCAAGAGCATTGCCTGTTGTAGTGAAGGTGATAAAAGTATTGTTTCATTTACTTTTCTGGTCCACACTGATCATACAGTTGATCAAATTATTGTAGTTTCTCTGGGAAGATAAGGCTTCAGACCAAGGAACAGAAAGTGTGTATTGAGTTTACTGTGAGAGGGTTTTTTGGTTGTATCTTTGGTAACGGGGGAAGGGCTATGGAGATGGCCCCTTAAGAAGCTACCTGAAAAACTCCCCCTGTGCCTTTGTCAGACCCACCTCTGACCAGGGCCAAGCCAATCAGCGCCCCTGCGAATTCATGTATTTAAAGGGTGTGCAGGTCATGTCTCGCTCTCTGGCACCGGCCCTGACCAGCACAGCCCCAGGTATGAGTGGAATGGCCCTGACCTTGCCCGGCTGGGCTTGGCCGGCCCCAACCGCAATTTAAGCTTAAGCCCTGCTGCAGCTCATCCCAAAAAAAAGGGAGAGAGAGACGGGATCTCCATAACCATCGGAGGAGACCTGCAGCAGAGAAAGGAGTGGAGCCCGAGGAGAACAACTTTGAAGAACACCAAGGTTGGTTTGAAGGAAAGAAAAGAGAGGGAGGAGGAGGAGGACGCAGAACCCAGGTTTCCCCTTTGCAACCCGTGGCGAGAGCCGGGTGGACTGGTCGTGTGTGAGGGAACTGTGACCATGGGCAGACCCAGATTGGAGGTTTGTGGACTTGGACTGAAGCAGTTTCGTGTGTGAGGAAAACTGCAGCTGTGGGCAGACCCATATTGGACTTCCGAGGACTATTTTTACCCTATGGAAAGGGGGCCATGTGGAGGCAGAGAGAGAGACACTGGGTTGAGTTTTATTTTCCCTACTTTTTGAGAAGCACGTGATGTGGTGGGAAAACCGACAGCAAACCCCCACCCCCATTCACCTGCGCCTCAAGGCAAAGGGGAAGGGAGAAGGTGAAGGAATCGGGAACAAAAGCTGAGCCTGGGAAGAAGGGAGGGGTGGGGGGAAGTTGTTTTGATTTTAAGATCTGGTTGTATCTCCCATTTGTTCTACTCTGATGCTGGTAACAAATTAAAATTATTTTGTGTGGGTTTTTTATTCCTTATGATGAGTCTGTCTTTTGCCTGTGTCCTGTTTAAGTGGTGAGAAGCCCTCCCAGTCCTTATTTTCACTAGCCGTTTTTGGGGCATTGTGGTGCTCAGTTATGCACTGGGCCTAAACCACGACAAAGTGTCCAAGGGCAGGAGGAGCAAATCAGGATGCTAATGAGAGCCATGAAACATTTAGATTTCATTAATTTCATTAAATTGCCAGAAAGCACTGATCACTCCCCCCTCCCCCCCCCAAATCAACAGCGTTAATAAGGATTACATGGCAAGGTTTTGGTAGTGGGGAAGTTACATGGGCGGCTGCTGTGAGAAGATGTCAGAAGTTTTCAATGGAGCTACTTCAAATCAGCTCCAAGACAGACCTGCCGTAGGCCAAAGCTGAGCCAGACAGTGATGGTGGTAGTGACTCTATGTTAAGTATTTAAGAAAGGGTAAAAACTGCTGTGCAACAGCAGCTGAGAGAGAGGAGTGAGAATATGTGAAACAACTATGCTAACACCAAGGTCAGTGAAGAAGGAGGAAGGAGAAGGCATATTCCAGGCTCTGGAGCAGAGATCCCCCTGCAGCCCATGGAGGACCCCATGACAGAGCAGATGAATGTGAACCTATGGAGAGCTCGTGCTGGAGCAGACTCCTGACAGGAACTGCAGTCCATGGAGAGGAACATATGTTAGAGCAGGTTTTCTGTCAGGCACTTAGACCCCACAGGGAATGCATGCTAGAGCAGTACATTTCTGAATGACTACAGCTTGTGAAAAGGGTCCATGCTGAGTCAGTTGTTGAAGACCTGAAGCTCATGGGAAGGACCCATGTTGGAGCAGTTCATGGAAAAATGTCTCCTGTCAGTAGGGCCCCATGCTGAAGCAGGAGAAAATTGTGAGGGGAAGAGAGAGACAACATGTAATGAACTTACCACAACCCCCATCCTCTATCCTCCTGCACTGGTCTGAGGGAGGAGACAGAGAAGTTTGAAGTGAAGTTGAGCCTGAGAAGAAGGGAGAGGTGGAGGGCAAGGTGTTTTTAGATTTGTTCTTATTTATCATTATCCTGCTCTGATTAAATGCAATATATTAAATTAATTTCCCCAAGCTGAGTCTGTTTTGCTTGTAATGGTAATTGCTGAGTGATCTCCCTGTCCTTACCTCAACCCATAGGCTTCTTGTGGTATTTTCTCCCTCTGCCCTGTGGAGGAGAGGGAGTGATAGAGAGGCTTGGTGTGCAGATGGTGGCTAGGTAAGGTCAATCCACCACAAAGGATCATAAAGCTTAAACCTGTTCTTTCTTTAGACAGCACAAAGGAATCAACTATCTCTGTTGAAGAGCTCCCAGCTCTCAAGAGAGTTGAGAGATTTATATTCAAATAATTCTTAAAAGAAAAATAATTTTAAAAATCAGGCAATAACTCCAACTTGAAGGTATTCTTTAAAATTATCTCATCATAACATTATGTATCCTGCAGACACCCTTCTGTATCACATGTTGACCTTGAAGTCTCACACATGGCTGCTTTGTCAAATCACACAAAGCCACAAAAACTCAACGGGGAAAAAAACAAACCCAAAAGGAGATGCAGAAGAATGCAACAAAGAGGACAGTATTTGTCTACTGTCAGTAACAGTAGTGTATTTCCATATTTAAATGGGTACAGAGTCCTTGTTTTAATTTTTTCTTTTCAGAATATGCTGTACCCCTCAATCCAGTGATCTAATTGGTTACTATAGGAACAGCTGAAGGCTTGCGTGTTTTGAAGGTTGAATCTGTAATAGTTTCTATATATAGCTCTAGGAGTAGGTCTAGCCTGATCCTGTAAAGGGATGTCCAGGACTGTTAGACCCTTGTGACATCCTGTAAAACTACCTATATGCCTAATAATTAATAAGAAAAAAAAAAAGATGTGAGAGAAAAACTCAGTGATTACATGAGGAAGACTGTCTAGTTAAATGCAAGACTATGGTTGATTAGCAAAGCAAATGAACACAAAAGGAATGGTGTGGGAAAGACTCAGAAGAACCAACAAATTTTGAAGTCTATTAATGGGGGATTATTCTGTTTTCTTTATTTCTAATAAGGTCTATATATGTTTTAGCTCCTCTGTTTTATTTCAATGGCACAATATTCATAGTTGAAGAATTATGCATAACCTGTTGTACTCACTGACAGCTGTTGCACTTTTTTAAATATAATACTTTTGAAAACTTGGGGGGAAAAAAGCAAATGTGAATAATGGAAATTCACAAATGTGCATTCATAATCCAAAAATGTATTTCAGTCTTTAGGGAGCTGTTAGGCTTCAGATTATGAAAAAAAAAATACAATGTCCACTGTTATCTTCAGAAGTGTTTGGTCCTTAGGCCATCGCCATAATGAAATCTTTAACAAAAGGATACTGTTCTCAAAAGCAAGATGGGAGACAATATTAGGAGAAAGTAAGGAGAGTGAAAATCACTAAGGATATAAAAGAAAGGAAATCCAGCCTTTATTTTTGTGGTTATTTGAATGTTATATGTAGATTTTAGAAATCTAAAATATTAAAGAAATAGGCAAATAAGCCAAGGTTACAAAACAAAGTGCTAATGATTTATGTCAACAGATCCTGTGACAGACTAACATGGTTTTGTGTGACTGCTTGTCTATTATTTTGTTTATTCTTATTAAAAATTGCTGCTCTATGTTTGTGTGTTTGTGTTCTATGTATGAATCCAGATGAGAACTATGGAGAAGAATTTGGAAAGATTGGGAAATACTGATTTTTTTTTTTAGCTGCTTTATTGAAGTATTAAATGTGAACAATAGAACAGTATGTCAGGAGGTGTGAGCTGCAATTAGTCAAAACTTGGATTTCCTGATTTTTAGCTTGACACTAAGCATTCTGTTGCCCACATTGTCCTATATTTCCGCATTTCTCTGTTATGCCGTGACTTACACAGCTGACAGAAGTGGCATTTCACATCCATGGTCAAATCTTCCTAAGTCACACCTTCTTACCTTACCAGAAAGTGTTAATGTCACTGATGTTACTTATCATAGAATCACAGAATACTTGCACAACTTATTTTCAGTTTCTAATTTTTAAAATTATGTTGAGGAACCTTCAGGCAATGTAACCATTTCAAAGAGACAGTAGGGCTTCACAGAGAAATTTCTGAATGCTCATGTTGACAAGAGAACTCCTGAGGTCTAACATTGCCTGTTTTGTTGTTAGATGGGCCTTTAAACTTTTCTGTGTTGTTTTATCTGTCTGTAAATATTTGACTAAGATCCATCTGTGTAGAATTTGTAAAATTTTGAAGTTTAGTTCGGCTACATCAGAATTATTAATCTGCTTTGAGACTCATTTGAGTTAGTGTAGGCAGTCATTATAGTGTACGAGCGTATTACTGTTCTTCTTAACAAATAAGCATACAAGAAAAGGTAAGGGTACTTCTCAGGGTAATCGTAATGGTGATAGAGAACACCTGAACAATGACTGGGGTGTAATGGTTCTGTAGTCACACTCTTCATTTTTCATGGATCAAAGCAGCAGCATTTAAAGCAGCTGTTGCTCATTTACTCCTGCTATAAGCTATTACCTACTGCTGCCAGCTCTCCAATCAACTAATGCAGTGAAAATCTCAACGAAAAACATGTCTTTTGTGAGATTTTTTCACAAAGTGGCTCTTCATATAACTTTTGATAAAAGACAGATCCACTGGGGACTATATAATATCACCATGGTGAGCATCACTAGCAATAACTCTGAGTCTTTTCATCGCTCTTCTCTTACATTTTGATAGCTCTCATCAGAAGCATCTAGTAACTTTTGAAAATATGTAGGCAAAAAATTTCAAGCAAAGACACAAAAGACATAGTTTGCTGTACCATTTTAGCTAACATAAACTTAGTTAAAATGATATCCCTTAAAGAGAGATTGCGCACTTAAGTCCCGTAATGAAATCATGATATGGTATCTATGAGAGGGACTGAACTTGTCCTATGTCGCTGACATTTTTCTTTCATTTACATAAGTAAATCCACTAGTTTTGCCCTTTCATAAATTCTTTCTAGTAAACTCCTTTGATGCTGACTGCCATTTGATTGTAACTAAATTAATTGCAAAGTAGGCATGGTTTTTTTAATGAAAACGGCAATTTTACTCTAATTTGATTTCTTTGTCAATCACCTCAGTCTATCAGTTTCTACTCT
>NW_010174004.1:0-4512 GCF_000695765.1 Mesitornis unicolor
GCCCCTACCCAGGTGCAGGACCCTGCCCTTGCCCTTGTTGAACTCCATGAAGTTCCCCTGGGCCCACTTCTCCAGCTTGTCCAGGTCAAAACTTCCTCTCTTTGTAACTTGGGTTACTCTTTTTTGGCGTTGTTTACTCCATCGTGGCATTGAGAAGGAGCCAGGAACAGTGCAGGAGAAGGCTGGAGGAGATGGGACGGATGGCAAAGCTTCTCCAGCAGCAGCTGGAGCCGAATTGGCGGCGTTGCGGTGCGAGTCTGTGAGTCAGGAGCCGCGTGGTTTGCTCTGTTTCGGGTGTCCTGGGCTAAACTTATCCGTGGATGTGAGTCAAGGCCCTGAGTCACATGAATTGTTGATGGTTTTAGGTTTGAACCTGTAATGCTGCTTTTGATGATCGCTCCTTGGCTTTGCGGGGGGGTGGACGCTCATTTATTCGGCGTCATTTCTCATGATTCTGTGATAAAAGTCTCAAAACTTCTGGGAATGTTGTTTGTGAGGTGTATGAAGTAGGAGCAAGGAAAGGCGTTGTAATTAAGACTCCCAAAGTGATTAACCGTGTGGTTTTTAGCCTTGTAATGACAACTCCGTGCCCCTCCGAGTGAAGAACTGTACTTAAACAAATGCACTTCTTGCTTTAATGGTTCTTAACTACTCGGCAAGTGAGGCTTAGTAAATGCTCCTACCCCACGCTGGGAAGTAGGAACGGCTGCAGTTGTGTGGCTGGGAAGTTTTAGTTGAAGCGTACACCAATTTACAAAGCAAAAGGTGATTCTTTTTTGTTGTTTTGTTATTGTCCCAGCCGCTCGGTGCTTCTTGGCTTTCACGCTGTGTTCTTTCTTCGCTCCTCGGCATCATTAAACCCGCGGTTTTTAGGGCTGAGAGGGATTGATTTCCTGGTTTGTCACCGCTGTCGATTCACAGAGCGGGGCTGGAGCAGAGCTTTTCCAGAGCTGCGCCGCCTCTGCAGCGCCCGTGGCCTTAAAAACCAAGGGGTTTTTTTTTTTGCTGTGACAAAGCTAAAAACGCAGGACGTAGAGGTACCGAGGTGCAGAACATCACCGCTGGTGAGAACCTCGCTGTAAAAACCCTTCGGTGAAGCGATTAAATCCAAATAAATGCCTGGTGCTCGCTAGACTGGCACATCACCTGACACCGGAGCTTTTATTCTGCTAAGACTACAAATGACTCTCATGTGGCTCCTCTAAATGACGGCTCTGACCTTGACTCCCAGCGGATTTCATCGCCTGCGATGAAAACACCGCTTTTCCCCTTATTCCTTGCCACGTCCCCACGTCCTTTTGGGGGAATTTTGGGGCAGGCGCGTGCCCCGTTACGGATTTTTGACGTGCTCGCCCCTCGGTTTTCGGTTTTCTCGAGGTAATAAATCCTTCCCCAGAGGCTGAATTCCCAAGTGCTGCTGGTAACCGAGTGTGGTTTGAATGCTCTTTTAGTAAAATCTTACCGTTGGAAGCTGTATTATTTTATTCCGTTGTCATATTCCAGGGTCTGTCTCCCTCCGTGCAGTTTAATTTTAGAAGGTGACTGCTCGGAGCCGCGTGTACGGAGATCGATGCGTCAACCTTTGGCACGCAGCAGAAAAGAAGATGAAAGAAAATTGCGAGGTGGGGAAAAAATGATGGGAAAGGAGCGGCTGTGAGCGAATAGAAAATGTAACGACGGGGAAATGAGGAGCAACCTTAGGTTTGGCTGAAAAGCTGCTTTCTTGAGTTAAAAATAATGTTGAAATACGCAAAAATCTTTGTGTTTGCATCTTTCCTGGAGGGACAGGGACCCGGCGTTTGAATTTACAAGCGATTAGAAGCGTGGTCTTACGAGCAAGGTGAAGAAATTACGACTTTAGGAGCCGCGTTTGAGCTTTTAGGTTTTCTTTTGAGCTCTGTCTGGTGGATTGTAGAAGAATGAGGTGATTTCCCTCAAATGAGGAGGAGATGGAGGTAAAACCTCAAAGAAAATGAGCCAGGTAGCGCAGCTGTAGTGGGTTTCTCCATATGACCTGCAGCATTGGTTAAACCGAAGAATATTAAACACTGAAAAACCAGAATTGCTCCAAATGTTGTGTAGAGCTACTGGGAGACTCTACACACTTAATTTTCTCCTTTGTTATTTTATTTTCTTCTTCAATTTTGCAGATTCAAGCCCGAAATCCAAGAGCAGACCCTCAGCCATGAGAAGGAAAGCTCCTCCTTGAAGGCTGACATCCTCTTAAATTCCTATATAGAGAGAGGGGGGCTATGGGCAAGTTAGAAAATCGGAATTATCACAGAATCCCAGAATATGAGGAGTTGGAAGGGACCTCAAAAGCTCTCCCAGTGCAACCCCTGCCAGAGCAGGATCACCAGAGCAGTCACACAGGAACACCTCAGGCCTTTGGGGGTCTCCACACAAGGAGACTCCACAACCTCTCTGGGCAGCCTGGGCCATGCTCTGCACCCTCACACTCACAAAGTTTGCCCTCATCTTCAGCTTGAACCTCCTGTGCTCCAGCTTGGGACCACTGCCCCTTGTCCTGGCATTGGACATCCCAGAGCAGAGCCTGGCTCCTTCCTCCTGACACTGCCCTTTCCAAATGGATCCCCAGGAATGAGGGCACCCCTCAGTCTCCTCTGCTCCAAGCTCAAGAGCCCCAGCTCCCTCAGCCGCTCCTCAGCAGGAGATGCTCCACTCCCTCCAGCATCTTTGTGGCCCTGCTGGACTCTTTAAAGCAGTTCCTGTCCTTCCTGACCTGAGGGCCCAGCACTGGACACAAGATTGCAGCTGTGGTGTGAGCAGGGCAGAGCAGAGGGGCAGGAGAACCTCTCTGCCCTACAACCACCCCTTCTCATCCAGCCCAGGATGGCGTTGGCCTTCTTGGCTCAAGGGCACATTGCTGGCTCATGGGCATCTGCTGGAAGAGAGCCTGAGAAATGAGGTCCAAACTCTAAATAAAAATAAAAGAAGCTTTAAACATTTCTTGCACAAAAAAACCCCCACTGAAATGCCTTAGTTTCGGTCTAGAGATGCCATAATTCAGTCGATTTCTTCCTAAGTCAAATGGCTACCAAAGTCGATTCAGGGTTTTTCTTGGATAAAGTTTATAAATACAAATATGAGGTGGGTTCCGCAGGAGCAGGAGCTGATGCAGGCTGCAAGCAGAAAGGGAAAAATTGCTCGTATTTTAGTTGCAATCCAGTTAGAAGCAATCTTCTCGAGATCAGGGTGAAATACTGCAGTGAAGGTTTAGTACGTTCTGGGCGCTCGTTTCCCAGAAACCTCAATTCCGTGCGTGTGAACTGGATTGGGTGAGAGACTTCTCCAGGTTTTCGGCTTCATCCCAACTCTGAAATGGGAGAAGTCGGCGAGTGAGAGAATAAAAACCTGAGAGACGTGAAGTAATGGATCTTCAGGGAGCTTGGAGGTCAAAGCTTTCAAAAATGAAATTAAAAATATATAGAATATATGTATATTTATATGTATATGTGTCTTTTCATATATATATATATAAAAAATATTTGAGGATGCTTCTCAACTGCACATTTCCCTGCATAAAACCCCGCAGCAGTAAATTGCCGTAATTCTTGCACCCACTGCCTGTGCACTGAATACCTTTAAAAAAATAGCGCTTCTTTTTGGTTTCTAGTCATATATTTTAAAGCCCAATGTTAGATATCTAAGTATGTTGGCTTGGCCTTTTTTTTTTTTTCCCCACATCAAAAACTTGTGCAGCTCTTCCTGGAGCAGGAATTCAGCCTTTAGAGCTGTGGATGAACTATTGGCTTCCTAAAAAAGCTTGAAAACTCCCTGTTTTTCATAGGAGCTGCTCGCCTAATCTGTGCTTGCTCCAAAATGCAATTAATAGAGTGAAGAATGAAGATATCGATCAGAAATTGTTACTTTTTTGTTCTGCAGAAGTGTAGGTGAAGCTGATTAAATCGGTGTTTGGACGCGCAGCGCTTCCTGAGCGTGACTTTGTGCTGTAGAGAGACCATTTAACTGCTTATTTTGAATTTATTGTGGTTTTCTTCTTGGAAAACACATGGCTAATTATATAAATATGTAGTGAAATGTTGTTAATTTTAATTCTAATAGAAATAGGTGCACGTATCTCAATGGAAATGGTCATAAAAGAGAGCAGAGGCTTTCGTCTGCCTTTCTGCGCTGACCAGAACGGTTCCCTGACATTTGCAGGGGCTTCTCTGAGAATCGAATGACACGATCGTGCCTCTGCCCTCTTTATGGCCGAGACGAAAGGCTTTTCTGCAAACGCAACGTTGCAGTGCTCCAGAATAAGGGTGAAAGCCTAAAATTGATGTTTTTCCACAACGCCGGTGGGTTCCTGCTTCTGTAACGTAGCACAGCTTCATCTCAGGTTTGTCTTTGAGGCGTTGATGCATCGAAATTAAGACCTGTTGTCAATATATTTGGGTTTTCCACTCTGAAGCAGAGAAGATCTGTCCTTTTTCCCCAGATATTTCGTGTTAGTATTAAATAGTGCTCTTTTATTGAAGCTTAATT
>NW_010174004.1:4524-5690 GCF_000695765.1 Mesitornis unicolor
GGTTTGTGCGGCGCTGAGCGCTCCCAGCTTCAAATCACAGAATCACAGAATATGAGGAGTTGGAAGGGACCTGGAAAGCTCCCCCAGTGCAACCCCTGCCAGAGCAGGATCAGCCAGACTGGGTCAAATCACCTACACTAGGTCACGTTCTGCCAAATTCTGGATCATGAACCACCAAAAGACGATGACTCCATCCTGGGCTGGATGAGAAGGGGTGGTTGTAGGCCAGAGAGGTTCTCCTCCCCCTCTGCTCTGCCCTGCTCACACCACAGCTGCAATCTTGTGTCCAGTGCTGGGCCCTCAGCTCCAGAAGGACAGGAACTGCTTGAAAGAGTCCAGCAGGGCCACAGAGATGAGGTGTGGATCCGGCAGCCATGGTGACACAGTGGCCTTGCCATGTTTCCTCACCATACAAGCGCTATCACTTGGAGAAGTGACCACTGTGGAGCATCTCGTGCTGAGGAGCGGCTGAGGGAGCTGGGGCTCTTGAGCTTGGAGCAGAGGAGACTGAGGGGTGCCCTCATTCCTGGGGATCCATTTGGAAAGGGCAGTGTCAGGAGGAAGGAGCCAGGCTCTGCTGTGGGATGTCCAATGGCAGGACAAGGGGCAATGGTCCCAAGCTGGAGCACAGGAGGGTCAAACTGAAGATGAGGGCCAAGTTTGTGAGTGTGAGGTTTCTGGAGCATGGCCCAGGCTGCCCAGAGAGGTTGTGGAGTCTCCTTGTCTGCAGACACCCAAAGCCCTGGCCGTGTTCCTGTGTGACTGCTCTGGTGATCCTGCTGTGGCAGGGGTTGCACTGGGGGAGCTTTCCAGGGCCCTTCCAACTCCTGATGTTCTGTGATTCTGTGAGCAGTTAATGGCCAGATGTGGGAAGTTTCCCGCGGGTGTCTTGCCTGGCGTTGCTGAGGACGTGCTGAAATTGGTCAGGTCTGAGTCACTTCGACACCTTGTTCTTTTGGGGGATGCATCAGCACAGCAGCTGCTGGAGCAGAGCTGGCGTCTCTCCACCCAGCCCCAGTCTGTCTGCAGCTGCCTGTGTAGACACGCCGACAGCATCTATGGCGAAGGAAAAACTCCAAATTTAATTAGGTAGGGCAGCATTTCACAGCCGAACCAAACCCCCTCCTTCTTCTCCAAGTCTCCTGCCTTTCTTTGTGCACTTTGCA
>NW_010174004.1:5709-6020 GCF_000695765.1 Mesitornis unicolor
TGAAGCCGTGTCCCGTCCACTGACGGAGTCAGGTTCTTCAGAAAGCAGTGGCATATGTTTAAGCGTGTATCCTGGGTTTTATTTTCAATCACCTTCCCAGCCTTAATATTCACCTAATAACATTTTTAGCTTTATGCCGTGTGAAATGTTCGTTTGCTGCGGAGGTGCTGACCTTGCTTTACGTCCAAACTCCGGGTATTTTATTTATTTTACCTGCTGACAGAGCTTTAAATAGGCAGCCGGTTGCATTTTTCATGAGTGTCAGGAAGTCAGTTGAAAAATGAGTTTGCTGAAACGCTCCGTTTCCAATT
>NW_010174004.1:6051-9588 GCF_000695765.1 Mesitornis unicolor
TTAATTCCAAAAAGCGAGTATTTAAAAGGAGGAGGAATATGAACGTGCCTTCACCTGGCAGTTAGGAAGCTTTGCTTGGTATTTCCTTTGCAGAGGTCAAATGAGCGATGTTTAATCCTGAAGTTAGGGGAGAAACAGCAGGGAATGGGCTGTTCCCACTGACGTGACTCAGGGATAATTTGGGAGAACAGCTTCACCGCAGTTCATGCCGGTGTCTGTTCCCAGCTACCCGAAATCTTGCTGACTCAGATTTGCTGCTCTCTCCATGACTGTAATGTTTACAGAGGTGGGGAAATCTGCTCGGATCCTTTTGCGGTGTCGGCGAAGATCCTGTTTTCTTGTTTGCGGAATGCGCTGACGTGGGTTTCATGTGGATTTTTGGGGTTTTGTTTCGAGAGAATTCCAGCATTTCACGTCGACCAGCTCTGTATTAATTGAAGGATTAATGAATAACATCATGAAGGTTGGAAGAGACCTCAAAGATCGAGTCCAACCATCAACCCCACTCCACCGTGGCCACTAAACCAATATAAAAAGCAGTTGACTCTCTTGAAAGGTTCGATCCAAGCACATAAGTTATTATGAATTAATTAAGGTATTATTATTAATTAAGGCTGAGGCTGATACTCAGCTTCCTGTGACGAACTATTCGGCTTTCCCTTGGCTGTTTTGGTGATGGTTTGAGAATTAAGGGGTAAGCTTCGCCAGGGTCTGGCTTTGGGCGCGTGTTTTTCTGTCTGGAAGGCTTTTGTGAAGCTCAAACTGGACTCCAGCCCATCCTGTGCCCTGCAAACCCCTTAAAATTGGATTATCTCTTGAATCGCGCTGACCCGAAAATGAATTGGCCTCAAGACGTTACCGTGGTTGGCATCAAATCCCATATTTTTAATTTCTGTACCCATGCAAAGACACTTAATTCTTTAAATCCGACGGGGAGTGAAGGCATCAAGGGGCAAGCGTTCGTTTTAATGCGTCATGTTACTGTTTTAATGTGTAATTTTCACAGAATCACAGAATCCCAGACCGTTAGGGATTGGAAGGGACCTCCAAAGCTCATCCAGTCCAATCCCCCTGCCGGAGCAGGAACACCCAGATGAGGTTTCACAGGAAGGCGTCCAGGCGGGTTTTGAATGTCTGCAGAGAAGGAGACTCCACAACCTCTCTGGGCAGCCTGGGCCAGTGCTCTGTCACCCTCACTGAGAAGAAGTTTCTTCTCCAATTGAAGTGGAACCTCCTGTGTTCCAGTTTGTGTCCGTTACCCCTTGTCCTATCATTGTTTGTCACCGAGAAGAGCCTGGCTCCATCCTCGTGACACTCACCCTTGAAATATTTATAACCATGAATGAGGTCTCCCCTCAGTCTCCTCTTCTGCAAACTAAAGAGCCCCAGCTCCCTCAGCCGCTCCTCAGAAGGGAGATGCTCCACTCCCTTGATCATCTTTGTAGCCCTACGCTGGACTCTCTCCAGCAGTTCACCTCTTGTTATCTTCTTCTCAATGCCCCAATATCATCCGCCACCAACCCTCACCAGACGTTTGTCAGTGCAGAAGTGGTTTGTTTGGAGCCACATCTTCCATAACACCTTTGTGCTTCGTAGGATGTTGGTGTCATCATCTGCAAAGCTGCCATTTATCCTTCTTCAGGTTCCTTTTTGGATGCCAACAGAAGTTGGATGATGCTGATACGGTGATGCCCCTTGTCACGGGCGGAGCTGGAAGCTACTTTAGTGTGCACCTTGCTTGCTGTTGCCCTCAAGTAACCCATTTTCATAGAATCACAGAATCACAGCACGGTTTGGGTTGGAAGGGACCTTAAAGTCCCCCCCAGTCCAACCCCCATGGGCAGGGACACCTCCACCAGCCCAGGCTGCTCCAAGCCCCGGCCAACCTGCCCTTGGCCACTGCCAGGGAGGGGGCACCCACAGCTTCTCTGGACAACCTGGCCCAGGGCCTCACCACCCTCACACCCACCTTCTCCTTCTCCTTCTCCTTCTCCTTCTCCTTCTCCTTCTCCTTCTCCTTCTCCTTCTCCTTCTCCTTCTCCTTCTCCTTCTCCTTCTCCTTCTCCTTCTCCTTCTCCTTCTCCTTCTCCTTCTCCTTCTCCTTCTCCTTCTCCTTCTCCTTCTCCTTCTCCTTCTCCTTCTCCTTCTCCTTCTCCTTCTCCTTCTCCTTCTCCTTCTCCTTCTCCTTCTCCTTCTCCTTCTCCTTCTCCTTCTCCTTCTCCTTCTCCTTCTCCTTCTCCTTCTCCTTCTCCTTCTCCTTCTCCTTCTCCTTCTCCTGGCTGAACACCCCAACTCTCTCAGCTGTCCCCAGAGCAGAGCTGCTCCAGCCCCTCAGCATCTCCGTGGCCTCCTCTGGACTCCAACAGCTCCATGGGCTCTGCTGGTGGGGCCAGAGCTGGACACAGCCCTGCAGGGGAGTCTGACAAGAGCAGAGAAAAGCAGAGGGGTAGGATCCCACCTGGCCACACTGTGGGGATGCAGCCCAGGATGTGGTTGGTTTTGGAGCTGTGAGTGCCCATTTCAGCTCACGTTGAGTCTTCCATCCCCCAACACCCCAAGTCCTTCTCCTCAGCGCTGCTCTCATCCATTCTCCATCCATTTGTGCTTGGGATTGCCCCTACCCAGTGCAGGACCTTGCCCTTGGCCTTGCTGAACCCAGCGAGGTTGCCATGGGCCCAGCCTGTCCAGGTCCCTCTGGATGGATCCATTCCCATCCAGATTGACACCACACCACCCAGCTCGGTGTCCACTGTCCATATTGCTGACAGAGATGCTGAGCAGCACTGATCCTTGGGGATCACCACTCGTCACTGGTCTCCCCAGCTTTTATCCAACTGTTTTCCTTATCCGTGGCCTTCTGGGCTCAGAGCTGCTATGAAAGCCAAACCGCAAACCCTTTTTCTTGCCATAAAACAGGGACTTTATTTCAATATCTTAAATCCTACATCCTTCCAAACAGGTTTCCTTCTCTTGTGTTTGCATCACGTATTAAAAGTCATCTTAATTTCCCTCTTAGAGCTAGAAATGGTTTTGTACCCGGCCAGAAATGAAAGATTCCTAGCTATCGAGCAGCCAAGCGCTAATACCGCGCACAAATATGATCTGTTTCCTCTGCTTCTGCTTTATTAGCACTGCTGCGAGCTGTGCTGTTGAGATCTAACCTGCTGCCGTCGATGACAGGATTGCTGCAGCTTGGAATAAAGGTATTTTAAACAGCAGGGCTGAAATAGCGACAGTTTTACATGGAGAAAAAATCTGATTTCAGGCTGAAATGGCTACAGTCTTACATGGAAAAAAAACCTGATTTCAGGCTTAAATAAGAGGAGTCAGGGGAGTGGGTTTTGTTACCACCTTGGCTTTCCTGCTGTAATCATTAACTCCTAAAATAAATGGGAATTTTAGCTGGTGGAGGAAAAATAAGCCCCTCCAAGCAGGCACTGAGTTAAACAGTGGAAGGAGGCTGCCCAGAGAGGTTGTGGAGTCTCCTTCTCTGGTGAGGTGAGGGATGAACAACCCGGTGCAGCGCTCCAGGCTTGG
>NW_010174005.1:0-22933 GCF_000695765.1 Mesitornis unicolor
TCCAACTCCTCATACTCTGTGATTGTGTGATAAGCTGTCTGAGGTGTTACTAGGGCTTAGACTGCGATACGTTGCAATTTCAATACTTGCCTCCCTGACTGCTTATCAGGTGACAGTGAAAGCTGCCCAACTGAAATACCTATTAAAAAAAAAGTGATGAAATGAGCGTCTACATTTATTCTGGTTTCCAGTGCATGATGTCTGTATTTTTTCACTGTGTTAGGGTAGAAACGGCGTGTAACTGCCTTCAGGAACAGGAAGCACATAGTTGCTGCTGAGGAAGCGCTTGTGTTAATGCCCTGAACTGTCTTTGGCACTGGCTTGTGAAGGTGAGGGGAGCACAAGTGGTTACCAAAACCATCAGTAATTAAAGCAATCCACCACACGGCTGCATGGAGCAGAATGTGATGGTGGGAAATACGTATGTTCCTCTTTGTGTGACTTGGTAGAGTTCAGGGTTACCTTCACGCTTCCAGAAAGGACATCACATTTTGGCTTGAGTTCTCAAAAGCTCCGTTATGAAAGAAGGCAAATGCTGTGCTTGAGTTTCTGCTGGGTGCTGGAGCTGAGGAGCTGACATTTCAGCTGCGGAGTGATGTCTTCATAGGGATGATGAGTGCAGGCTGAGTCATGTAATCTTCAGCTTCACAAATTAAATTTAATCTGCTGTACATGAAGTTTTTCATTGCTGCCAGCCCAGTCTGAAAACTCAGCTATGCCATATTTGCCAGTGGAATTGCAACAGTTCTGGCTGGGTTTTCTGTTTTTATTTGGGTTTTCGTTTATAAAAAGAGAAAAAGTGTGCATAGTTTTTCTAGCAGCTTGCCAGCAAGTTGCATCTAAACAGCTATAATGCCACTTTGCCTTTGAGTTATTGTGCCAATTCCTTATGGACCTAAGGCTTTTCCTCTTAGCAGGCGTGATTGATAGCTGATTTCAGCTCATCGAAGTCCAAAGGAACATTTTGTGGATCAAGTACAGTCACTTGCAGTTTAAACAGTTCTGCTGGGTTTTTTCCCTTTCATTCTGGGAATTTTTTTTGTTATTTTAAGCAAACATATTTTATTCAACACTCGTATTTTGATTCAGGTCAGTAACCTAAGGTGAAATCAAGTTTTAGCAGATTTGATTTTTGCCTGAAATAAGGTGCACCCACGTCTGTAGCTGACTGGGTCATCAGTTTGGGAAAGGAAGGGGAAAACGCGTTTCTCAGAGCCTTATTCTGTGGCGTATGATACCTGTTGGCCTGCTGTTTCTGGAGGGAATTATGTGGCATCTTTGTACATCTGGGTGTGTTGGAGGAGCAGTTCGAGCATGGTGTAGGATGTGTGGAATGCTCTTGAGATCTGGGTGGCTGAGGGAAACAAGGGAAGAGAATTCAGTGCTTTGAGACTCTCCAGTGTAGGGAGTTGCTTGCTGTGTTTTCATCACAGTTTTTTAAGAACAAAACAAAAAGAAACGCTAGCAATAAGGATCAAGATACACACTTACTTTTAAAATCTTTTGTCTCTGTTGGCATTTTGGTTTATTTCTTATTTCACTTACTACAGTGATTCTGTTTTCATCTCACATTATTTAGATACCTTAAATTACTGCTGGCTCCACGTAGCGCTGGTACCACGTATGAATTTCCTGACACTGCCTATGTGCCTGGGCAGCGTTTCCAAATTCTCCCTGCTTCCTCCTCCTCTGTGCTGTTCTGTTTTGCCCTGGAGCTCAGGCAGGACCTCCCTGTTCAGCCAAGCCGCTCTCTGCTTCCTATGGGGTCCCATGTGCTCATTCCCTTCCGCTGCCCTGGCTCTGAGCTCTGCTGCTCTTCTTCCTCACTCCCCTCGGTCTCTCAGCCACCTCTGTTCGTGGTCGCTGCAGCAGAGGCTGCCTTGGAGCACCACATCCCCTGCCAGGTTTGGGTCCTGGTTTGTGAGCAGCAGACCCCGCTGTGCATCAACCCTGGTTGGCCCATCCAGAACCTGCATTAAAAGCTTATCCCTGTTGCGCTGTAATTTTGCAATCAAGTTGGAAATAAAAACATCTTTTTCCGCTGTGTTAGATACAAAAATGAATCCTAGTTGATGAAAAGAAAATGTGATATTGTATACGAAATGGAATATCAATTGGTATATTCTGTAGCCATTTCTGTCTCTCAGTAAAACAGAAACTGGGGACACCTCTTTGAACGGTGGTAAAATACAATAAAGGGAATTTCTTTGCACATATCATCAGTATTTTACGAGGCAGAAGCAGAGGCAGATTATCTGGAATCAATACAAGCTTTAGAATCAACAAATTGTTTTTCATGTGTGCTAAATAATCGTGTGGGAGACATTAATTGGGAACAAGCTGGTCGTATTTTTCTTCACACAATTCTGAACAGAAATTCCTGCAGCAGCAGTGACATTTGCCAGTTGGTCTTAAATTGCATCTTCCTCTCTGGTAAAACGGAGTTTGTCCCAGCAGGGGTTACACAGTTATTCTAGAGAGGATCTTTAGGGAGATGAACGTTAGTTTTGTGGGCCATTCAAGTCATGTTTTTACGGCGGGCTCCTTATTTTTAATCTGTCCTTTTAATGGTAAGGACTGGAAGAGAAAAATGGAACCTCAAATTGATTTTTAAAACTTTACTCTTTTAAGTCTTCAGTCTACTGCTGCGTTCACACTAGGATTATGTATCATCTGTGGTTCACACACGTGTAGCTTCCTCAGTGATGTTTTAATGGAGACCAGAGAGATCAATAAGAGGCTCACTGCCAAGAGGCGTTAACATCGTACTAGTGCAGTTTATCTGGTGGTTCTTGCTTCAGTGCAAGTGCTGAGTTATTTAAAAATAAATAACCGTACAGCTTCTGTGGGATTAAACCTGCATAGGTTAAATATCCTGATCATGGGATACCTTCATCTTTCAATTGAAGCTCGCCCATAATGAAAGAACCTCTCACTATCGTGTGTTGATGTTAAATATTAATTATCCTGTTTCTGATCATTTTTGAACAATTTTCAGTTTAACAAATACCTATATTGGAGGTAGTTAACGATATTTCCTAGTTATAAGACTAAACAAAAGGCACTAGAGAAAACGTGGCTTGAAAGCGTTGGATGTTTTTCCCAAGCAGTGATGATTAAATTAGGATGTTGGGCATCACATCTCAGGACTGGTAGGGGAAGAACTGAGAAACGCTGTAGTACCACTCATTTAACCCACACATCGCCTGTTGGAGGTGAATGTGTGGCAGAAATGAGCCTGAGCTGAGGCAGCTTTAGGGCTGCAGTTCCCTCACCTCCTCACCACCACCAAACCTTTCTCCTCTTACTGCGGTGCCCGTATTTTCCTCAGGTCTTCTGTCTGGTTTCGCCTTCTGACAGCACCACCTATGATCCGGGGGTGTTCTGCCTGTACAGGAAGATGTATTTGTTGCCTGTGGTCTCATCCGTGATGCCTCCTGTCTTTTTTACATCATCCAGTTTTCATACGGCTGAGTAACAAAGGGACTCTTAGCTGGTTTGACCTTCCTAGGCAGACAGAAGTTCCTTTGTCACTGTCTTGGAGGTGGAAATCCAGACCTGTCGTTACTGGTATCTTATTCCTAACCCACTTGAGCAGGTAGGGCAGTGGTCATTTTGTGTGATGGCCACTTTGAAGAACTGCTGTTGTTAATGTAAAGTGTTCTTTACATTAATAGCGATTTGAAGTACGGAGTTCGTTTGGCTCTCCCCCATGAAACAAGCTCAAGGCTGTCTGTAGGTTTGGGGTGGGCTGGTTTGTTTTCTATGCAGTATTTTACTCATCTCATGTCTTGTACTTGAGAAGAGAGCTTTCCCACTGTAAATTTAGATCATTTTCTTAAGATTTCATATAAGGCAAAACTTAACAATCTGTAAAATCTTCTTAAAGTCAGAATTTTCTTTCTTATGGAACTAATTAAGTACACTTTTTAAAAGATACTTTCTCATATTGGTTGCTTTTATGGTCTGGTACTTAAAGGCTGTTCAGCTTTAGTTGAGAACAGATAAGAGCAGTTCTTTGGGAAGACTGATGCTGTCTTAGTTACTTGCAGCCTACGTACATCTACTGAGTGATGCTTTTGACAAGCGCATTACAGATCATATTCGGAAAAATCAAAGAAGTGATTTGTGCTCTCTTCCCTCCCACCCCGACGTGATGAGTCTTGGTCTGCTTGCTGAAGTCGAGATTTGCACGCTAGGGAAGACGTCGTGACTTTCTGGTTGGTTTGGGAGGGGTTTGTGTTCTGCTTTGTCACCTCGTGTTTCTTGACGACTTCAGCTTTTAGCGGCTGCTGTGCACAAAGGCTCGATGCTGGTACTGAATTATTCCCCTCTACATAAGTGTGAGCGTTATTACTGCGTGCTACCATGCAAGCAAGACAAGAACGGGTTGAACACAAGGTGATATTGCACACTGCCACTTGAACCAGACACCCAAATCTCCAGACGTCAGACGAGGTCCTTCGCAGTGAAGTGTGGACATCAGCACACCGCAAGGTTGATTAATATCGCCTCCCGTCACATAGTGCGGATCTCGGGCAGCTCGCTGCAGATGCTAATCTCTGCTGTATTTTTAGCAAGCCATTAGTCTCTCGCAGGGGAGTGTGGGAGTAATTGTCAAAGCTGGCGGAGGACTGCTGTTAAACCGAGTCGCTGAAGCAGGTGTTGGGTGGGATCTCCTTCGCTCTTATCAGTTAGCAACTCGTGGCTTCACATTTTAAAGACCTGTGAAAAGCAGCCCTGTCTTGCAAAGATCTCCTAGCCTGCCTTTCGGCATCGTTGGAGTGGGTCTTTTGACAAGCGTTCCTTTCCAAGTTCCTATTCTTTGTCAACGTACAAGAACCCATAGTAGGAAATCTTTTCCCAGGTCTTTTGGCTCATTTTTTTTTTGAGGGGATCTTTTGTGAAGGGGTCTACATTCAGTCTGGGTTTCCTAGGGAAGTGAGGCTTTTGTGGCCACACTTGCCCATCCATCAATCCCTTTCTTTTATTCCTCCTCCCTCACTCCGAAAGGAAAAAAAAAAAAACAACCTCAACCAAAACCTGAGCTTATTTATGCAGAAAAGTAGAGTGAGTATGGGTTGGAAACAAGATCAGCCCCGTTTTTTAAAGCCGTGTCCTTATGACCCCAAAGTTTGCGGAGTTCTTCAACTCTTAGCTCCTAGACACTTGCTGTGAATCCTCAAAACAAGACATTCCCCGTTGTTGGCAGTGTGTGACAAATGAGGTTGCTTGGTTGATCACCAGGTCATGGTGCAGTTACGAGTACAAGCAGAAGAAGACAAAGAAATCTTTGTGTCTTTACTTTCTCTCACTCAAATCAAGGCTTTAAAAACCACTTGTAGGAATTCTGTGTTTTCACAGTGTCCCTCAGATCTGCGCTCCTACCCCTTTGACCTGACAGCACGGGCCTGCTTGAAGGAGGCTTAAACAATTTCTCAAAGCTTCTAAGTGTGCACAGGAGCCTTTTCAAGAGTTTCCACTGGATGTGAACTGACTTTGACTCACAGAAAGACTCCACAACCTGTACGGTTGTAAAGTAGGTATGTTTATTCCATGCGCGGGCGATTTCTCCTCCACAAACGTGCGTGCCTAAAACAGCAATTGCCCTTGATTTTATGCAGTAACCTGTTGCCTATTCATTAAGCACCTATACATATTCATAACCTGTCCCAGAAAAGGCGGTCCTTTTCCAAGAAGCCCTTTGCATGTGCTCCACCTTCTTCTCCTCCCAGTCGCGCCTGCGCAGTTCCTCCTGGTGGTCGTGGGCTGGGGTCTCGGGGATGAAGTGAGTGCTCTTCATGGTGCTGAACTCCCAAAGCCTTCTTTTGGCACACGCTCCTGGAACTTCTCCAAGTCACAGAGTCGGTTTTATGTGGTTTTTAGGCCTCTTCAGTTTCTATGTCTCTGTACTTCATTTCCCTTATTCAATACCCTATTGCTAGTTAGTTCCATGCCCGCTAACCTCACTTTCCCATGAATTTCTAGAAGCTATTCAGTTCCTTGGTTACATGATTGCTAGGTTTTACCTAGACCCTAGCCCTAAACTGCAAGCCCCCTTTTCAACTTTGAACTGCAAAGTATTGGAGTACTGTACTGTCTGCTTGCTTGTGTTCTGGTTGGAATAGTGATACAGATAATAATAATACATTATTTACATTGCCAGTTCATGCATAAAAATGCTGTGTTTTTTACTACGCTGCCGTTTTCTCCCCTGCTCTTGTTGCCAACCTGTCTCATTTTGTGCGAGCATTTCAAGATACTCAGTAATCCTATGTGTCTGGAATATTGCGTCCAGTTCTGGGCCCCTCAGTTCAAGAAGGACAGGAACTGCTGTCCCGCCTGGACGCCTTCCTGTGTAACCTCATCTGGGTGTTCCTGCTCCGGCAGGGGGATTGGACTGGATGAGCTTTGGAGGTCCCTTCCAATCCCTGACGGTCTGGGATTCTGTGATTTTGACAAGCATCCTTTGGCCAAACCTACCCCCAAAATGGGAGGTTTAAATACAGGCAATGTCACACTGAAACCGGTGCTTTGTGAGTGCACAGGGACAGCAACAAGACCAGCAGACTGCTACAATTCAGTTTCTACACTCCGAAGAACTCCGTCACCGTTAGTTCACAAGCGAGCCGCAGGGCGTCAAACCCCAGCCTGTGAACCTCACAGCAACACCAACGCGAGAGGAGTCTCCCACAATGAGACCCAACAAAAGCCCTTTGCTGACAGCAGGGCAACTTCTGAACTCCCACAGGCCAGAGAAGGGAGGTTTCTAACAGACAACAAACCCAAGCAGATGGGGGAACCAGAGCTCCCAAAACAGAATTTATCCTCTCACTGAAGGAAATCCTCTCCAATACCTACATAATTTTAAGTCTCTAGAATTTTCCACAAAGATTACAGTGTAACTAAGCCGATCAGCGTATTAAACAATTTGTCACCAGTCAAGAACATCCTGGGCAAGATGTGAGAAATCTTACCCCACGTTATATTACATTCTGAAGTGGTAATATTTCCAGTTGCTTTATCTTGGCAGTACAAAGGAGTATGAACTATATGTAAACGGTTGAATTCTCTCAAGTCTATGAATTCTTCTTGAACTACTTTTGTCACTCTTATTAACCTGCAGAAAGGATGGCTTTCAGCTGCTGGCCTACGAAACAAATAAAATAGGGTGAGTTGCCCTGAGCAGTTGTTGCATCTTTAATAAAGATTAAATGAATTGGAAACGTCTTGTCTGGCTGTAAAAATCCTCTGGTGATGTTTTTACAGCAACGCTTTACAAAGAACAGACACTCAATTATGTATGTGAAGAAGTCTGAAGACTCAAACCTGGTTTCCTTCACTGTAGAATTTCTGCCTTCTGGTAATTGTATCTTTTTTCAATGCATTCAGAAAGGAAAAGACTCGACTTTACTCCCTCTTCTGGGATAATGAACTACTCAAGAGTATCAGAAATGTCATGTTTAGCTTGAGAGAGGTGTTATTTATTCATTCCTCACGGTTTATAGATTTGAAACTTGCAACTTGAATGGTCACTCATCCTCAGTGGAACTTGTGGAAAGTCTATATTAAAGTACAGGCGAGCAGAAATTCATCTAAAAGCCTTATTTTGAAGAAAAAGAAATAGGATTTTGAAGCGCTTCTGTGATCTTAGGAATCTGTGCCCACCAAGCATTTTTAGACCAATGTTTTTATTTTGAGCCATCTCTCACTATTTAGAAAACATTCATTTGGCACACTGAATTTGGTAAATGATGACTGGATGGAAGGACAAAGTAGAATCAAAAGAAAAAAGTATCTGTAGAACTAACCATGCAGTGCTTTTGGGTGTACCAGCTTTTTGCCCTGTGTGGTCTCCAAATAGATTTGTCTGCTGTTATGTCATTGCTGTGCTTATCACAGAATCACAGAATACGAGGAGTTGGAAGGGCCCTGGAAAGCTCCCCCAGTGCAACCCCTGCCACAGCAGGATCACCAGAGCAGTCACACAGGAACACGGCCAGGGCTTTGGGTGTCTGCACACAAGGAGACTCCACAACCTCTCTGGGCAGCCTGGGCCATGCTCCATAACCCTCACACTCACAAAGTTTGTCCTCATCTTCAGCTTGAACCTCCTGTGCTCCAGCTTGGGACCATTGCCCCTTGTCCTGGCATTGGCCATCCCAGAGCAGAGCCTGGCTCCTTCCTCCTGACACTGCCCTTTCCCAATGGATCCCCAGGAATGAGGTCTCCCCTCAGTCTCCTCTGCTCCAAGCTCAAGAGCCCCAGCTCCCTCAGCCGCTCCTCAGCAGGAGATGCTCCACTCCCTCCAGCATCTTTGTGGCTCTGCTGGACTCTTTCAATGCAATTCCCTGTCCTTCTTGAAATATATATGTATGTGTATACATATATATACACACACATACATATGTATACACACACACACGTCTCACAGTCGCTAGCCCTTGTTCTTGTGGGGAACCTTCCACTTACCACATGTCTGCTGGAAATACAATACAGCAAAGAAGAAACAGTCTACGAGGTTCATGGCATGTGTGGGAGATAACTCCCTGAAAACCTTACCTGTTTTTACCCTATTGAATCTAGAACACGAGCATGTAAGTGAGGTCCTCCCCGAACCGCCTCTTAGAGGAGACTGGCTCTCTCCTCGCTGGTTAGAGGCGAAGTCTGCAAAACCACACTGGCTGGGCTGACATGAGCTCCTGTGAGTGGCACTCTCCACCCACAGGCCCCAGACAGAAGGCCTTTTTGCAGAGTCATGTGAGATGATGGTAAGATGTAAATCAAAACCAGCGGAGTGGAAAACTACACGGTTATTTTAACAGTCTGAGAGGACCTGCATAAGGAGAAAATAAACAGAAGGAAAAGGAAGTTCCCAGCATTTTTTACCTTTACGTAAATCTCATCTACTCATTCATCACAGCTAATGATGAAGCTACAACAAAGAAAAGCAAGCTTTTCACCTTGAAATCAAAGTGCATTTTATACCAAGATACATCATGAACAGTATTTAAACTGAAAAACCTGCACATGCCAGGAGATGTCACAGAGCTGTGCACTGCCACTGCACAACTACTTAAAAAAAATCAGTTTGTGATGTCGACGTGTTACAAATGAAATGTGCAAACAGTGCACTGGGAACAGACTGACACTGCCCTTGTTGAAATCATATTGGTTTAGAATTGATATCAGAACTTCCCACTCTTACAAAGTCACGGCATCGGCCCCCACTATTTCAGTAAACTCCACAGAGCGCATGGCATGGGAAAATCTTTTCGTTCTAAGTCCACGTCAAATGTGAATAAAGGAAGAAAGTGCAGCAAGAGGAAAGCAGCTGAATGTAAGCTGGATGAAAATCACATGGAACCAAAGTGGGATGCTGCATTACTGCTAACACATGTGAAAGCAGTCAATGGATCTCCTTCCACTGCTCCTGCAAATGATCAGAGACGTTTCAGCATCTGGGAATCACGGGAGAACATCCCCATAATGTGTGCAATAATCTCAGGCACATGATGCTAAAATTTTCCAGTTCATTACATTTTATGGACTAAATACAATGTGTATTGCTCCTGCGAGAATTTAGTTCTACTGAGCCTGGTTACGTCTGAAATCTGTGTGAAAACTATTCCTGTTCCTAGCACAGATGAAAAAATACATTTTGTAGGACTGTAAGAATACTTTTATCCTTCAGTTCTTCCTTAGCATTGTGTTTTCATCTACATTATACAGAGTAAATTAAGGCAAACCCATCTGACTAAAGAACCTGCAGAAGGGATCAAATTAACTTCAAAAAGGAAAGTTTTACAAGTGCAGTCATTACAAAGTTTCATTTATTTCCATTGGTTGGACGCTATTTTCATCTTGATACACTTCCTGCTGCTGTAGCTAATCCGCAGCACCACTGGTACCTGCAGAGCCCGAAGCACAGCCACAGAAACACATCCACCCCTACCTCACATCTGTCCTCAAGCAAGTGGTCGGAGCTCCCTTCAGGTACAACCACGGGGTGGAAGGGAAGCATCAAGGAAACAGATCAGAGACCTAAACCCGAACTTCACAAAGTCAGAAAGCAACCCACAGTGCAGAGATTAAGTAAGAGTTTAAGAAACAGCACTGACGATGAGAACTAATTGTGAAGGAGCGTTAGCACATCCAGAAAGATCTGCTTCCAGTTTTCAGATCTAGCATGAAAAGCTAAGTTCCTAATTAAAAAGTATGGACTTAAAATACTACAAAAATATATCTTTATCATCATTCTTACATAGGAATTCCTATAGGAAGGCCAAAAAAAAATTACATCTAGATTTGTGAGGAACAGAATGAGTAGATAATGACTTACTCCATCGGTTTTTGAGTTGCAAGTACCGTACAGCGGTGTAGCAATCCGATGAGCAGTCTGAACAGCCGCTGACCGGTAAGAGCAAGTGGCAGCAGTAAAGGGCTGTATTTCTAGGGTACTGATCCCAACAAATACGATTGTACTTCAACAGCCTAACTTCCAGCAGAGAGGCTGCATCAGCACACAATTCCTCCAACTAACAATCAATAGTTAATCAGCAGAGGAGAAAATGAGTGGAGAGAAACCTTTAGTGCATACAGAATCCCAGAATCCCAGACCGTTAGGGATTGGAAGGGACCTCCAAAGCTCATGCAGTCCAATCCCCCTGCCGGAGCAGGAACACCCAGATGAGGTTACACAGGAAGGCGTCCAGGCGGGTTTTGAATGTCTGCAGAGAAGGAGACTCCACAACCTCTCTGGGCAGCCTGGGCCAGGGCTCTGTCACCCTCACTGAGAAGAAGTTTCTTCTCCAATTGAAGTGGAACCTCCTGTGTTCCAGTTTGTGTCCGTTACCCCTTGTCCTATCATTGTTTGTCACCGAGAAGAGCCTGGCTCCATCCTTGTGACACTCACCCTTTAAATATTTATAACCATGAATGAGGTCTCCCCTCAGTCTCCTCTTCTGCAAACTAAAGAGCCCCAGCTCCCTCAGCCGCTCCTCAGAAGGGAGATGCTCCACTCCCTCCATCATCTTTGTAGCCCTACGCTGGACTCTCTCCAGCAGTTCCTGTCCTTCTTGAACTGAGGGCCCAGAACTGGACACAATATTCCAGATGTGGTCTCACCAGGGCAGAGTAGAGGGGCAGGAGAACCTCTCTGCCCTACAACCACCCCTCCTGATACACCCCAGGATGCCATTGACCTTCTTGGCCACAAGGGCACAGTGCTGGCTCATGGTCATCCTGCTGGCCACCAGGACACCCATAGACCCTACACTGCTGTTATCATAACTAAGGGGAAAGTTTGCTTTATGAGGATGACAGTGCTAACATCACACTGGCCACTGAATTAGCTACTGAAACTGTCATAAAAGACAAGCATTTTTCCTAAAGGTTTTCCCCAGAAAACACTTTGTATTCTAGTACAGAACGATGCTTTCAACAGTGATGGTATAACTGAGCAAATTTTCCTTAATGGAAGGTGTAAAATCATTTAATCTTTACAGGATGAAGTCATGACCTAATTCAACTGCAAATGTAGCAAGCAGATTGAGAAGCACCACCTTCATAGTGGCGAATGGTTCAAGCCAGTTCTTGCAGTTTGAAGTTGGCCATTATGGTCGGGGACAGTCACCCCCATGTGCACATCTCCAGGGGGGGAAACGGGTGTGAGAATGGCACTTCTCTTTTGCAGGAAGGGTTAAGAAACATTCTTGCTGCACTGTTATCAGCGTGATTTCATGTAATGAACCATAATCAGAAATAGTCCGCAAGGCTGATTAAGGCTGTTGATGCAGTGGAACGGGAATACACCCACACATGTACTTTCTGTAGGTAATTTGCTTTTGAAGGTTTAGTATTGGAATCTAAATTATTTCAAATCTGTTTTTCACTTCATAAAATGTTTTGCATGCGTGTAAGCCACGAACAGATGCAGATATTTCCTTTTATTGGCCATAGATGGGAAAAGAAAAAATCACATAAGAGGAAAAAGGCTTTTGTATTGTACTTCTTACTTATCAATGTGCATACCTCAAGTAGACACTCTGGACTGTGCTTGGTGTTCGGATAGAAAGAGGTGGGTTTATTTTCCTTGTTTCTGCATCTGTAGTGCTGGGAAACCCGAGGTGTGCACGCACAGACAGACACAAGTTTGAGATAACTAGCAACATCCAACCGTCCACCAGAATTGGTCTCTCACGCTCAAAGATGCCTGGATGCAGTGCAGTACTGCTGGTACACGTGTGCTTGTAGTAGACGGATGCTTATTTAAATTGCAAAGTGTGTTTTTTAGGTGTCAGTGCCACCTTGCTTGCTCTCTTTGCATCCTGCTTCGCCAGCTTGACTGTCTGGATTCGTGACCAGAGTCGCTGATGTTGCTTCTCCCTGGTGTTGCAGTCTGATGGCGTTCACTTTTGTCATGGTTCAGGGCTGGGCCAGCCACTAAACCCTGGCCAGATGCTCTCTGTTAACCCCTCTACCCTCCCCAGAAGCGAAGAGAAAAGAGAATAAGGGAGAGAGACTTTACAGGTTGGAAAATAAACTAACAGATTTAATGAAACAGTAATACTAATACTACAGATAATATTGTAAATAGGAAAATAATGAAATATATACAAATATGTACAGATATCTACAAAACCAATATAAAATCCTCCCCCCAATGACGGATACGTCACCAGAGGCTCTGCAGAGCAGGGCACTGGAAAAGTCCCAGACCAAACTCAGCAGTGGTGGGAGCAGGATGCAGGACACACAAATCAGGATCAGCAGCAGACGAACCAGCAGGGTCTGCTCAGGCCTCGAGCTCTGCAGGATCAAGAGGGACGGGAGGGTCGAGATGGAAGGAACTGTGGAAAGGGCAAAAAGGCAAAACAACACGAGACCCTCGTGATCACTCGGCTTCATACCGAGTATGCCGTGTGTGGGATGGAATACCTCGCTGGTCAGGTTTGGGTCTGCTTCTCCCCCCGTAGGTGCAGACACAGCACCCACGATGAGACAACTGACCTTGAGCTTATCTTCTAGCAGCGCTGTTTGGGAAAACATACTGCCAGTTTTCAGCAAGTTCAGTCACTTAGAAGAGACTGAGCTGAAAAGTAAAATCACTAAATAGAAAATGAGTTCTGTTTAGCTCAAACCAGGACAACTTTGCACACTGGGCTTTTTCACATTATCCCAGTCCCTCCTTAGGAGTTGATGTGTGTGGCCGCCTAGGTGTTATTTTCCCTGTGTAGTTCCTGGAGATAACTCGGTACCTTCAGCAGGTGACTCATAATAGCTAGCTTTAAAACTTAAGTACTGCCTATTTGGATGTTTCCAATTGTTTTTATTGTGTTGTGTATGTTAGAACATACCCATGTGAACTAACCAAGGGGTGGCACCTCCCTGCTGCTCGCTGCTGAGACTTCTACAGAATTACTAAATAATGCAGAACCATTTCTTGGTTTTCCACGTGTAAAGAGTTCTTCCTCACTTGAAGTCTTCTGAAATTCAACCTGGACACCCACTGACAGTGCAGGGAGCAGAAGAAATGAATCAACCAAACATTTCTATCTAGCTTTATTATTTTCTAAACCATAAATGTTACAGCTGTGCAGGCTGCAGGTTTCTGCTGAGTAACTGCATATTCTGGCAGGTTGGTTTTTTCCCCCTTTCCACGTTGTTTTATTCGCTCTTATTAGGACTTGGAACATAATGGATATAGAATAATCATTTATGTACTGCCAGTCTGGCTTTTGTCTTGTGTTCTGCCATGGGAAAGTCATTCATTTAGCAAAGTACAAGGCTTGTGGAGTTGTTCTCTGTTCCCTGCTAGGTTTGTAGAGCTGGTTATTGGTTTACCCATCAGTCTTTTGCATTTCACATTGAAAGCTTCAGACATCCCTTTCAGCTTTTAAGGTGATAGCATTAACAGATGCAACATCCTCCTCTTCATCACCAGGTGCTCAGAAGTTCATTTTAGTGGTTTTCAGATCCCATCCATATTTTTCCAATAGATTTTTTCAAACAATGGTGAATGCTTGCTTAAAGCAGTGTTTCCTCTGGTCTTAATTTTAAAAGGCACTGCAATTATCTACAGGAAAATTAACAAGAAGGGCTATGTAGAGTCATGTGGAGGTTGAACTGTTTATTCCTTTATAGCCATAAATGTGGTATTTTGGAAAATAAATGTGTAATACATGTTGCTGTCAAGGGACAGAAAGCTCTTTATATGTGTTGTCTCAAAAATAGCAAAGTGAATTATCCCCAGGAACCTTTGTCCTGCCCGCTTATGAAAGTTTGAACTCAAAGCTTCTTTTTTTTTTTTATTGGTGGATTTGTGGAGTCTCGTAAGTTTAAATATACAGCTGTGTCAAATGGTAACCTAAGGTGCTTGGGTATGTAGGAGGTTTCTCATGCTTATCTCTGAATGGCACCAAACATAGCGGATAAGTTTGTTCCTTGGATGAAGATCACAACCTTTTTAGTTTAGAAATATCGGTTGTATTGGAGGACTGAGAGGGGCTGCCATAAGCACTGCTCTGAGAGTATGTCAGGAGTTACTGGTTTTGGTTGCCATGCCTTCTGTGTGAACAGGTTTATTGTCTGAAGAAAAATGTTACTTCATGCGGTTATAGTTTTTATTTGCATGTGTGCACAAAGTAGGTCTCAGAAAACACACAGAATCACAGAATATGATCAAGGGAGTGGAGCATTTCCCTTATGAGGAGCAGCTGAGGGAGCTGGGGCTCTTTAGTTTGCAGAAGAGGAGACTGAGGGGAGACCTCATTCATGGTTATAAATATTTAAAGGGTGAGTGTCACGAGGATGGAGCCAGGCTCTTCTCGGTGACAAACAATGATAGGACAAGGGGTAACGGACACAAACTGGAACACAGGAGGTTCCACTTCAATTGGAGAAGAAACTTCTTCTCAGTGAGGGAGACAGAGCACTGGAACAGGCTGCCCAGAGAGGTTGTGGAGTCTCCTTCTCTGCAGACATTCAAAACCCGCCTGGACGCCTTCCTGTGTAACCTCATCTGGGTGTTCCTGCTCCGGCAGGGGGATTGGACTGGGTGAGCTTTGGAGGTCCCTTCCAATCCCTAACGGTCTGGGATTCTGTGAATATCAGGAGTTGGAAGGGACCTCAAAAGCTCCCCCAGTGCAACCCCTGCCAGAGCAGAGTCCACACAGCAGGGAGCAGTCGGTTTGTTTCTGGCACCATTACCCAGGGATGCAATGTCTCAGCAGCAAGAAACTGAAAAAGAAACAGCTCTTAAAAAAGAAAGAGGGGTGTGTGTAAGTTTGTAGTTACTAAAAATGTACTTTCTGGAGAGGTGGTATCTGGGAGCTAGGATATTTTACTCATGTTTTGGCTCTGGTTTAGAGTTGCTTTCTAGAGAGCAAGCGCCAGTATCAAAAATAAACTATTCCTGTTAACAATCTCATTCCAGGAATAGAATACAGTATAGCGTGCAGTAAGACTTGTCAGTGTCTTTTTTTGGTCTTTTTTTTTTCCCCAGATCCTGTAAGTTTTAGCTTCCAGGAGAGGAGTTTTGCATTTAATTAACTGAGTGAAACTGGTCCCATGAAGTGGGAATGGCCATGTGCAGTGTTTTCTCTCCCCCCTTCTCTGTCTCCAGAGGAGTTTTAAAGGGTTTCCTTCAGCAGCAGTTGCTTGCACTCTTGAGTATTGTGGTACCCTTGTCTTGATTAATGGTCACAGAATTGATGTGAAAACAGAGGGCATAATTCTGGCTTGAGATATTCCAGTGTTCACAGGGAGGCTGAGTGGGAGATGATAATGGAGCAAAACGAGCTGAAGTGCACAGGTAGGGCATTCCCATCTGCCGCATTCCTACGTCTGTCTCACTTCGGTAGCTTTTATGGTGCTTCCTCTTCCATCCCGTTACATCGTGAACGTTTTACCGCAGATGGCAAAGTGAGGATGGTTATCGCGTGGTGTTCTGCCCAGCGAGGCCAGCCGGTTCGCTGCGCTCCGAGCTGACGGGCAGTTCACGGCCGTGGTCCGCAGGGCTCAAAAGCCGAGCGAGCAAATTCTGCCGAGCGCCGCAGTCCGTGAGCTCAACCTCAGCCCCCTCCTCCAGTGACCACGCGCCCTGACCGTGTGGCAGAGCACGCTTGTGATTGCCCGTGGAAAAGCAAATTCTAATAGTGCAGAAACCGATGGTGGCGTTTCACATCGATTTCAATTACATCTTCAAAATCAATGTAACCTTGCCGGAGTTCATGTATTTTAGTGTGAGCTACTTCAGCAGAAAATGAAGAATAAAGCGTTGCTCAGTCTCAGCAGACCAGTGCAGGTGACTGTTATGTGTGTGCTCCTGTTCCCTTAGAGCAAAGGGTCTCTTCTGGGGCTTAGGGAGCAAGGAAAGACTCCGAGAAAAAGGCAGAAACGCAGTCTTGCTTACATGTAAATCAGTGGCAAGTTTTGTAGGTAACATAAACTGGGGAGATGAGAGGAGGAGAAAGAAAAGATACAGGGAATCTGTCTCTCATCCTATGCGGAGCGGACAATTGTCACAAATTCAGTTAACACAAACCCAGCAATTCCTCTAAGTGTCACAGAAATAAAACTGATAAGCTAGCAAGATACCAAACACTGTTCTACAAATACCCCTTCAGCCTCTGAAAGATGAACCCTTTACCTTTCCTTCAATTCCGATGATGAAAGTAATCCTGGGAAGAAAAGGATAAAGTTAATAACAGGTAACCACTTAAAGCCAAGTATTTCTACAGATTAAATTGAAGTTTTCCCCCCCTAAGGAATTAATTTGGTGAAATTAGACTTTATTTTGTGCATGTATTAACTTAATTGGCTGATAAATGAATGCTCCCGCCCTGGGATTTGATCTGTGTTGTTACTCAGGTAAGAGTTTGTGACACACACAGGTGAAGCTTTCCTACATTAAACAGTTTCCTGTGTTCTCACTTTATTTTTCTGTTCTGAGGAGCTGCAAGTTTTCACGTTTTATGGCAAGGCCGGTTCTTCTCCCAGTAAAAAGTTTTAGGTCAGAGAGGTTCTCCTGCCCCTCTACTCTGCCCTGGTGAGACCGCATCTGGAATATTGTGTCCAGTTCTGGGCCCCTCAGTTCAAGAAGGACAGGAACTGCTGGAGAGAGTCCAGCGTAGGGCTACAAAGATGATGGAGGGAGTGGAGCATCTCCCTTCTGAGGAGCGGCTGAGGGAGCTGGGGCTCTTTAGTTTGCAGAAGAGGAGACTGAGGGGAGACCTCATTCATGTTCATAAATATTTCAAGGGTGAGTGTCACGAGGATGGAGCCAGGCTCTTCTCGGTGACAAACAATGATAAGACAAGGGGTAACGGACACAAACTGGAACACAGGAGGTTCCACTTCAATTGGAGAAGAAACTTCTTCTCAGTGAGGGTGACAGAGCCCTGGCCCAGGCTGCCCAGAGAGGTTGTGGAGTCTCCTTCTCTGCAGACATTCAAAACCCGCCTGGACGCCTTCCTGTGTAACCTCATCTGGGTGTTCCTGCTCCGGCAGGGGGATTGGACTGGATGAGCTTTGGAGGTCCCTTCCAGTCCCTAACGGTCTGGGATTCTGTGAAAGGTTAACAGGTTTCTGTCGGTTGTGTGTGTGTTTGTTGCACTGAGTCTCGCAAGTTGGCTAAACTTCAGTAAACCCTGTGAAATAGAGGTAATTTCATTTAAGTTTTTAAAAACTACTTGCTCTAAAATGCTGTTCCATCTATAAATATTATTAATTGCTGCTTACCCTACCGTTTTCAGTATTTTAAAATAACCCTGGTGATCTGTTGCTGTTACCACCATCTGCTGTATTTTACTGTTTTGACTGGAGGGGTTGAGCGAGAGGGGTCGCGGAGATTTGGCAAAAGGGAGACTTCTCTAGAATTTGAAAACTGCTTCCCTCCTCATATTTTTAATTATAAAATGACGCTTTTTAATGAGGGCCAGTGGTGAAATAGGAAAGCTTTCCTCTGAAATATTATGAATCGTAAATAACTTGGTGCTTCCAAATCGGTCTCTGGCTACATCAGAGTACTGGGATCATTGGCATCCACAGTCCTACAGTCTGAAGTCTCAGCAGGTTCCCAGGTCACAGAGCAGTTACTAAACCTCTTCAAGACTCGGTTGTGGGTAGAGTCACTACTTTGTAAAGAGTTCGATCCCACATGAACTACATCCAGGAGAAAACTGTAGTACGAGGTCTCTGAATTGACACACCAGGCTTGATCTCCTTTTTCCATTCATCTGAACAGGTACATGTTGAATTACTTATTTGGCTACCTGAACCCAAGCTACAGACTGCTAAGTGTGCTGCAGTAGGGTTGTTTTAATCTCCTGAGCTGATTTGAGTGAGGCATTGCTTCTTAATCAACTGCTTATATTTGCTTCTTTGTAATCCAAAGGCCTCTGGGTGCAATCTTGGCTGGTAGGTCTCCGTTTTCTTTAAGGCTAACTTCAATCATGAGGAATAAGTGACTGAGATCTCTTGACTCACCTGCATTTAAGAATGACGGAGGACTGCAAAGCTGTCTTGCAGTTCATTTCCAAGGACCTATTGGTTTGATCAGGATGGTCCTTTGTCCTGCAGTGGGAACCCCAGTTTTGGAGAAGGAAGCAAAGTGATGAAAGAGGAATAAATATAAAGGTCAAGCGAGAAAACAGGTTTGTTTATTCTCAATTTAAAGTGAGCTGCAGATGCAACATACTCCAGTGCTGGTAAAAAATAATGAATCAATCTTGCCTGAAGGATTTGAGACCCATTTTGAGCAGATCTTTGGCTTCCTTTATTAGTGACTGCATGCAATCTGATAAGCAGATCATGGGTTTTCCAAGCTTGATCTCGTAACTGTTTTTAAACTGATATAATCTGTTCTGAATTTAAATGTACCTCTCTTAGAAGTGTTTGCATGTGGTTTTGATTTGTGGCTTTTTTTATATGTAGCCATTCTTTTGAGTACGCTGTTGGTGTCCTCAGTAAGGTCAGATGGATTGGAGAAACATAAACCTTTCTGGCTATGCTAGTTTGTCCTGCCTTATTCTGTTTGTGTAGATGTTCACAGTGTTACCCTGAACTGTGTTTTTGATGCTGTCATATTTTGCAAGTAGTCAATGTGAGTTAAACTACAGATTGCTATTATTGTTCCTTTGCTGCCTGGAGGAGAAGGACCTGGGGGTGTTGGTTGACAGTCGGCTTCACATGAGCCAGCACTGTGCCCACGTGGCCAGAAAAGCCAACGGCATCTTGGCCTGTATTAAAAACAGTGTGACCAGCAGGGCCAGGGAGGTGATCATCCCCCTGTACTCAGCACTGGTGAGGCCGCACCTCGAGTGCTGTGTTCAGTTCTGGGCCCCTCACTAGAAGAAGGATGTTGAGATTGTGGAGCGTGTTCAGAGAAGAGCCACAAGGATGGGGAGGGCTCTGGAGAACAAGCCTGATGAGGAGCGGCTGAGGGAACTGGGCTTGTTTAGCCTGGAGAAGAGAAGGCTGAGGGGAGACCTCATCACCACCTACAACTGCCTCAAGGGAGGTTGTGGAGAGGTGGGTGCTGGTCTCTTCTCCCAGGTGATGGGGATAGAACAAGGGGAAACGGCACCAAGCTGTGCCAAGGGAGGTTCAGGTTAGAGAGAAGGAGGAAGTTCTTGACTGAGAGGGTCGTCAGAAGCTGGCACAGGCTGCCCAGGGAGGTGGTGGAGTCACCATCCCTGGATGTGTTTAAAGAGCGGGTAGATGAGGTACTTAAGGATATGGTTTAGGGGGTAGACAGGAACGGTTGGACATGATGATCTCAGAGGTCTTTCCCAACCGAGCGATTCTGTGATTCTGTGTGGTTCTGTTAAATCCAATGACAAGTGTACTCAGGAACTGCACTTTCCGAGTTTTTAATGTTACCAGATATAATGTAATCACTTTATTTTGGTTGGAGCTGGTAAAACATTTTAGAGCAGACTGTTAGGTCTCAGACACTGAAGGTCTAGGGAAACAACAACAGACACGTGGTTAGTCTTCAAAAAACTTACTTGGGTGATAGATTTCATATAAAAATAGACACAGGCAAAGGTGGAATTCAGTTCTTCAGAGGATGATCTTAGCTATTACCGTGATCATTTGTGTTCCAGCTGTTCCAGCAGATGAAGTCGGGCGGTTGCAGAAGCCTGCAGCACAGGACACAGCTGGTCCCCGGAGCGAGCCGTCCCTAGTGCTGAGTCAGGAGCAGAGAGAGGATTTCCTCTACAAAATGTGCTGCGTGGTCATGTAACTGATGACTGCGCCACACGTACAGGAGGCCGAGGATAAAATCCACAGACCTCTTAGTTTATATATAAAATCATATATGAAAAAACTATATTTTAATGTATTTTTTGTGTTTATACTTCTTTAGTTAGTTAGGATTGTTGTCCGTGAAATTTTTAAAGGGAGGAAAAAAAACCCCACCAAAACCAGCCAACCAAACAAAAGTACCCGTGGGATGGGGGGAACTGGTAGAATTTGGAGGCTGTTAGGGTTAACAACAAGGTCTGTTGGGGATTTTTTTAGAGCTGCTGCATGACCTTCTGCCCTTAAGTTAATGAGAAACTTGGCTTGGTGGGTTATCTGCTCCTGTGAGGAGCGGCACTGGAGGGGGAGGAGACGTATACTTTGCTTTTAGAAGGGGAATGGTGAGGGACTGAAATCTGGGTGCCATTGCAAGCTCTGCAGAGGAGCGTGTGGTGGTGGACACCGGCACTTCTGCCTGTTTCGTGTGCCGCCCTCAGCCTGACTTCCTTCACTGCCCTTGTACCCTGTCTTCCTCCTGCATTATCAGTTCTCATTCTGTTTTCCTTCCATTCTGCTTGTAAAAGCAAGCTCGTATACCACTTTAGAAAGGGCTGTGCAGTGTTCCCATCTCACAGAGCTTATTGCATGAACAGCATTTGCTATGCCACCGTTGAAAAGCACAGACAGAACATTACATTACGTGATGGCACACAGCATTTGCATTTTTCCTGCCCTGATCTGATTTGTGCACGAAGATTTTCCCCAGCTTGATCTGCTCTTAGACTGGAGAGTGCTTGACATTTGCAAAAAGTTACAGCTGAAAACTCAGTAGTTTTGCAACGGCCGTACGGATAGACTGCCTTTCTAAAGTTACTCTCATTAGATAGGTAGAGAAACTCCTGTTTCAGCAGTGTCACTGTAGCAGAATTGCAAGGAAAGTAACTGCACTTGTGTGAATGGCTGTGCAAGGACAGTGATACCCTAGCTCACTTGCACCGTTGTCCTCACGTGTGATGCAGTCAGCTTGCGTTTGAAGTGTTCCTTATGTGTTCAGCTTTATATAAATAGCAGCTCGTTCAAAGGGGTGCAGTCTATGGCAAGTAAAGTTAAAACTTGCTGCCTATGGCCAAGAAGGCCAACGCCATCCTGGGGTGGATGAGAAGGGGTGGTTGTAGGGCAGAGATGTTCTCCTGCCCCTCTGCTCTGCCCTGCTCACACCACAGCTGCAATCTTGTGTCCAGTGCTGGGCCCTCAGCTCCAGAAGGACAGGAACTGCTTGAAAGAGTCCAGCAGGGCCACAGAGATGAGGAGGGAGTGGAGCATCTCCTGCTGAGGAGCGGCTGAGGGAGCTGGGGCTCTTGAGCTTGGAGCAGAGGAGACTGAGGGGTGCCCTCATTCCTGGGGATCCATTGGGAAAGGGCAGTGTCAGGAGGAAGGAGCCAGGCTCTGCTCTGGGATGGCCAATGCCAGGACAAGGGGCAATGGTCCCAAGCTGGAGCACAGGAGGTTCAAGCTGAAGATGAGGCCAAAGTTTGTCAGTGTGAGGGTTATGGAGCATGGCCCAGGCTGCCCAGAGAGGTTGTGGAGTCTCCTTGTGTGCAGACACCCAAAGCCCTGGCCGTGTTCCTGTGTGACTGCTCTGGTGATCCTGCTCTGGAGGGGTTGCACTGGGGGAGCTTTCCAGGTCCCTTCCAACTCCTCATATTCTGTGGTTTGGAGGCAGAAAGTGCCCGTTCTTGATATTTAATTAGTGTGGAGCAAAGTGCTTCCTAGTTTGGAGGAGTGCTCGTTTCCCTGGAAGCGTCAGAAGGCCTTGATTCGCAGACAATGCTGTATTGTCAGCGCGGTGCTGGGTCAGCAGCATTTCCCTGCGCACGTTTGGCAAACATTTAAAGGCCACATTTTGTGTAATTGGTCCAGCCTTTGAAAATTATTAACTTCTTTGTGCTAAAGGATGTATGCAGCAATGCGAGATTTTATCTTGACGAGCTCATGCTTTTGTCTTCTACCAGCAAGGATGTGTTTGTGGATTATTTTCTTTAGCTCCTCAAAGGGTAGCGTACTAACTGCTTTGTAATCAGTTCTGTACTGATGAGGTATGGGAAAGCATTTAATTTCCATGGCTTTGTGAAGCTGGATTATACGGGAGCTGTGGCAGACAATAGTTTGTTAGACAGGGAAGTCACTGGAACTTTTCACATCAAGTTACTTAGAAGTATATGTTTCTATTTAGGTTTTTTATGTTGTCACATCTGGGCAGAGGGAATGCCTGCTTCTGGCCTATCCAGATAATCTGCAAATAAGTCTGCAGAACACAGAATAAATGTTATTGACAGCCGTTCTCTCTATGATAATTTTGTAATCTTCCTGCTAATTAGCTTCCTTCCTTTTTTTGTCAGCATATCGTAGTTATTTACATTAATGGAAAAGCTGAATGCGCTTTGTTAACACCTACTGGCAACTGAGGATGCATGACCTTTAAATGGTAAATGCTTTAAAGCGTTGGTGCACGATATTTGGAGTCCTGGTGTGGCTCCTCTGTAGTTTCTACAGGAAATGTGTGCTGTCTGTGTCCTTCAGCTGAGGAAATGAGCACTCTACTTGTGCTTTGTAAAACTGTCCACTGACACAACTGAAAGGTATCACTAATGAAATTTAATGAACTATAACAAGGGAAAGTGCA
>NW_010174006.1:0-26256 GCF_000695765.1 Mesitornis unicolor
GGTATATATAGGTATATAGGTATATATGGGTATGTAGGTATATATATACATATATATGAGTGTATATATATACAGGTATATAGGTATATACCTATAAATATATGTTCCCAACACCCATGCGAGAGAGAGCTGACCCTCTTGGGTATTTAGTTTATTCCAGTACAACTCAACACTAGAGCCGTGTGAAACCTGAGTATCTACAAGACTGTGATTCTGTATTTTCAGCTTCCTCGTACATTTTAATTAAAGACAAACAGAATTATGGGCAGTACAAATTATTTTTCTTAAATGAGAAACAAAAGAGGGGATGCCAGGCTAATTTATTTGCTTTTGTTTGCATCTCTTTTTCCATGATTATTTTAACAAATTACTTTACAAAAAAGAATGTTTGGTAAAATAATGAAGCAAATATTGTTAAATATTGTGATTATTCATAGCAGAACCTATAAGTTATGTTTCTCCAATTGGAAAAGAGAAATGTGTTGTGCGACCTACATACCCATTCAAAACCTGCTTGAATATTCAAAAAGCTCTGCTTATGAATGAATTACAGAAAAAAATTATGCATAGATATTATTCAGCAAACAGTTTGAACATATACATCAGAAAAACTAGTTTGTTTGGAAAACTTGCAAACACAAAATGAAGCAAAGAAATTATTCATTATGAATTATTTGCACAGCATCTGTCTTACTTTCTCATGTTAATTGCCTCTGCTACACCACATTTTCTCCCCCTCAGTATGTAAATTTAAATGATTTTGCATATTCTGTGAATATCCATAAATGCAAGTTTCATCACCTTACTGCGTATATCTTTTTTGTCAGTCTAATTACAGTAGTTTATATAATTTTAAAATCTGACCTACCAGCTTCCTGCAGACTGCAACCTTTTCCTCGTGATTTGGAGTATTGCCTAGTAAAAAACAATATTAAAAAAAAATTAAACCCACGCACATTAACTGCACTTGTGAAAGATCTTGTAAGGTGTGTGTTAATTCCCCCTGTATTTATATCTTCTGAAAAAGCCTGGGTTTGTTTTAAATCACAATACTTCTAATGTAATTATTATACCATCTAGGACATGACCCACAATCGATCTGAATTAACACAGAGAATTTTACTGACTTGTGAGCGCCCACAGCAGCCCTTCCCCTGCAGTAACTGTATCACTGCACCCCTTTGTGCTTCCCAGCAGGTACCACCCTACTTGTGTACCATTATTCTTTCTACAAGTTCAAGCTTATTTATTTCAATGAATTTTCTGATTCTCTGATCACTGGCTCACTCCAAGTTATCTCTCCAAGAAACACCACAAGAAGAAAATGAGCACATTATATCATGTCTTTTCTTTGCAATAACTTCACGCCACCAGGAGAAATAAAAGTGACTTGTCAAATACTGCCTTAGAAATTAAATGCAAGTTTAACCCTTCAGGCCTGTTGACAGAAATGCCCCAGGGCAAATCTGTCCTGCTGGGTCACTGAAAATGTCACCCCAGTGAAGCCCCAGGATGGGTTCAACGTTATCAGCATAAACAGTTTGTTAAAAAGGCAGATCTGCAGGAAGCTCTCTCTATAGCGCTGTGCTTAGAAGCTGAGCACTCTCAGTAGCACAAAGATACTCCTCTGTAGGCATAAACCCCCTCTTCAGGATCCCATCCTCAATGCACATAACCCCTGAAACGGATTGGTTTTTCCTGTTACAAGACACTGTGTTAACATGGGTAGCACAACTGGGCAAAGGCATTCACTTATTCATTTATTTCTGCTGGGGGCAGCAACCTGGCTTCGTGCTCGCAGGCAGCGCTCGGCAATAGCCACTAGTGCAGTGCCAAGGCACGGGAGACAGATGTTACTGCCCGCACACCTCTGCTGAAAACCCAGGTTTTCTAGCATCTTAATAACTTACAACAGGGGAAGAGGATTCAGTTTTATGATACAGTAGTTTTTTGCATCAATATGAAATGTCATTGACTCTACAGGTATTTGTGGGACACGACAGAATTTCTGTCTCAACAAGTGTCCCAGTGAATAATGGAAAACGCAGTGCAGTTTTTTGGCTCCAGATCCATCTCCCCTTCTGTCCTGACATGCACCAGGCCTGTGCTGTCGGATGACTTCCGAAATGAATGGCACCAATAAAATTTTGGGCTTATCTTCAGCAACTCATTTTTTCATGATTTTTTGTAATATACCTTTAGGCTACAAAGCACATCTATAGGATTTTGCTCTGCAGGATGTGTTGTCCTGTATGCTTTAGCAGTTCACTGAGCCGAGCTGATTCAAATGAGCCTTGAAATGTTAAATACAACTTGTAATATCAAAGGTTCTCATATCAAATAATTTTCTTCCTGTGGATCCCAGGGAGATTAAGGACTCGTGCGGGGACTAAAACGTCCACTACTCACATCAAATATCTCAGCATTGGCTCTGTCATTATCTGCTCATTGAAGGAATGGCTGGGAAATACAACTGCAGCACATCCTGCTTTATTTGTAAACCAGGCGCAAGGGGCACAGGATCAGGTCTGTACGGCAAGGAGTGAATGTAAATGTTGAGTAATGGTGTGACAGCGTGACAGAAGCCTTCACATCCAACCCTGAGGTGATGTTTTCTTTGCAACTGCTGTAGAAAACTTTGTGGTCAGACAACAAACTAAATGCAACGTGGCTGCACTTTGAGTCTTCCTCCAGCCTGGTTATCTCAAAGCCCAGAGAAAAAAGTTGTCTCTTTTTTGTTGTTTTTCTAGTTTTGTGTTCGTATCTCACAGCAGTGTCTGTTTATAGCTTGCGTACCTTTCTTTACTGCTGAGCTGAATTAAGATGAAATATGGTCCAAAATACAGCCTCAAAACGTTCCTGTATTTTCTGAATTGTAGAATAGGAACTGTCAGGAAATTGTCTGCTTCCTTCCCACCCTTGGCTTTGTAGATGCAGAGGAGGCACTTGGAGAAGAGTCCTCCATCAGTGCTGCACCTTGGACCCGTGCATCAGCCCCGCTGTGGCTGTGGCCCCGCGCAGGGACCCTGCCCTGCACCTCCAGCCCTGGTTCTGCACCTTCTGCCTGGCACACAGCTCTGTACCACCACTAACTGCAATTGCCGTATCTAAAAGCAGGAACAGGACTTCTGTTTATGTGCTTCGTAACAGTCTTACAAAAACAAATATTTTGAAGGGTAATTAGTGAGTAACTCAGTGTGAAGTGTAGGGAGCTCGTGTTTCCCAGGGCTGGCACGCTAATTGCCAACGCAGTCACACATGGAATCAAATGTTTCTAGAGATCCGAGTAACCCTGAGAATGACAACAAAGCGTAAGTGGGCATTACTCAAAATTGGCAACAATTAAAGGAATTACATTACGAGATAGAAAATAACCCCGCATTTATTTCAGGATCCTTGTTAAAGAAGAAAATGTGGAGTCCTGGTACCACTGTGGAACTACTGTTAACTGCATGACGACAATCACAGCGCACAGAAAGAAGTAGGGAGTATTTTAATGGAAAGCATATTGCCTTTTTCCTTGCATTAAAAGTCAAAGGCAATTAAAACATAATTTAATTAAAGAATAGCTTATCAGCTGTAAAAAGTAAAATTGATTGATATGCAGTGTAGGGGTAACTTGGCTGCTGCTACTTGTAAAGTGATGGTGAAGCTGACAAATTAGTCACTTGGTTTTTTTATTTGATAATTTCACGTATTTTTATATTTTCTCTCTCCACAGAAGGCACTGTAATGTGCTAATGCTTGATTGCTCATTGTTTTGAAATGGAAGATGTTATAAGTATATTGCGATCTGAAGAGTTGTTGGCGTTCAGATAAGCATCTGGCATGACTGTCTCCTGCTTTCTCATTACTAAAAATATTTATCTGATATAAAAGTTTTCTTACGATTCTCTCTGTCCGTGTTATTGCCCAGTAAGATGTTTTATTCCGCAGCTCAAACCTCACGTGCAGCTGCAAACAGGGCAGCGCAGGTCACGCCAGCTGCGACGCAATGAGCGATCTCTTCATTTGGAAGAATCCCTATCACTTACCCAAGGGCTGCGAGGCCATGCGAGGAATAACCGACCAGAAGTGATGAGTGCTGACAAATCAGCAAACCCATTTCTATTTTTAAAAATACACTAAAAAGACATAGCAAAAAAAAAAAATATCACTCTAACATTCATTAAACCAAAACTGTGATTTGATCAGGCACAGTAAACACTGAGAGGGTAGGTCCTTAACAAATATTAACAAAATATCTTGGTGTCTGCTCTTTTCTGTCCAGTTTATTCTTTACAAGTGAAAGAGTTTATGACAGGGTTCCCTGATTTTTTTAGCTATTCCTTTCGTTTTGTACTAATATTTCTCTTCTAATGAGAGAGTATCAGCAGACAAATGTCTGCATGGGTTATCAGTTAATGCATTACTGCCCTCAGAATGGGCACTTCTACCAGGAAATCTTAGGGTGCTCTCAAAGGACTGGTAAATAAATAAATTAATGAATAATTTAAATTAAATTGGTCTGCAACACTTTACCACAAACCAGATGGTTTAGTGGCAGGACACCTGGACTTTTGTCTGAAATTTTATAGCCTGGGGAGCTTTCTAGCAGCTTCCTGCAGAGCTCTTTCCACAGCCCTCCCCTGGTACCAAAAACCAAACCCAAAACCCAGTACAGCAATAGAGAATGAATGCTAAACTCTGCATCCTGGATGGGGTGAATAGCATCAAGAAAGAAATCTGCATGAAAATGCCATCTCTCTGTGCAAAGATGATACCGCATAAAAAATAGCATTAGTAAATTGAGATATATTGGGGTTTTCTCTACTGAAACCTTGTTTGTGCGTGGCAGAGACCGGGCTGCAAGGGGGAAGTGAAGGAGAGGGGGGACAACCGGGACCAGCGCTGCTCTGCAGCTCATAACACCACCAGGGTTTTAGTGTGAAGCAGTGCTTAGGAGGTGGTTGTAAAGATTATTTCATTTGAAAAGACACACAAAAAAGCAGTAACAGAACCACAGCACGTTACTGGAGACTCATAAGAACAGTTAGAAAAGTATATGGACTAATAACTAATACCAGGGAGTGATTCGAGTCTGTGAACAAAACCACTGCAAAAGCCTCTAGCTACATCCAAAGGAGATGTTTCATGAAAAATAGCACAGTTATTAGGTCAAAAGCTTAAAGAGATAAAACAGCAATTTATTATTTCACCAATTAAAAGTAATCGGAAAGTGGTAGTTACACAGCCTAATAAAATATCTCTTGGTGTTGCTCATTATAAAATCTCTGTAATTCAGATACTTTGTACTGTGAATGTATTAAACACACCTGAAAGCACTGGGTTTGCCAAAAAGGTATGACCACCTTTAAATAAGTAACAAAACCAACCCAAAATCTCACAAGCAACGGCAGGCATGAGAAGCGTTCAGGAACTGTTCACTGCCCTCTAATTAATTTTACAAGATACTTACGTCTTAAATTACTTGAATTACTTATACTTAAATTACTTATGTGCTAACCCATGAAGATGAAACCTTCCAGACTCGGTGTGTGCCGTTGCTGCTGTTTTCCCTGTTGCTGTAGCAAACACCGCCTCGCCTTGGATTGGGGCAGGACGCATTTAGCAAAGGCGCAGCCTTGTCTATTGGCCAAGAAGGTAAGGAATACCTTAAGGACCTACTACAAGAATCAAATTCACAGAAATACTTTAAAGTGCTTTTATATACTGATGATCCAAAATTATTGTTGTTTAGCCTGAAAAATTCCCCTGAAGAATAATCCATGACATGAAGCAATGTCTTCAAAACCTATTAAAAACAGACAATAAATTCTGGGGATGCAGCTCTCTAACAGCCTAGAGGAGGTGGATGATTTAAATACCATACCACTATTTCCACATGCCAGTTTACATCTGGGAGGCCAAAGGATGCTGCCTGTGTCCACCTGGGAGTAACAGCGCCCAGTTCAGACGGGTGTTTGCCCAAATCTCCCTTTCCTGTTAAAAATTCTTCTCTTACCATCTGCTGTGTGGGGACATATCAGATGTTGTTATCAATTATATAGGATACAAAGAGATTGAGAGGAGGGGTCTGAATGGCATTAGAATGCATTTTTAGTATTTAATGTTTATTTTGAAAATGGCAGAAACATTGGTTTTATACTAACATAGCCAGTTTCTTAAAGTTATTAAAACGTCCTAACAAAAACTGTAAATAAGAAAATAGGGCAGGTAGTGGTATATTTTTGACTTCCCTCCAAAGCATCCCAAAGCCCACCACAAACACGACTGACCATGCAGAAGTGTAGGCTCTAAGATAACTACAGGAACTTAGCACCGTATTCACAATGACAGGTTTCAAATAGAGTAGAAGAAGCCCTCACAGGTCCTTTTGAAACATGACAAAAATGGTAATGGGTTTTGGCCACGAAACTCAGTATGAAGGCAGACACAGAAGAGATGTCAGTCAAACCCAGGTGATCGGGCTCGGCACAGAGTGACCGGATGAGGGCACAGGACGTGCGCTGGCGAAGGTCAGGGTACGGCATCCAGCGATGCCCATCGGCCTCAGCCCGGGGCCGCTGACCCCGCTCCTGCAATTCGGGCTCCACGGCTCAGTTACTTATAGAGGACGCACGTGTTAAAATCCCTCTGCGTGGTCATTCACAGCGCAAGCCCACGCGGTGTGCCTACTTAAACACAAAAGTATGTTTAAGTAGAATTGTGACTTGCGTGCTTTACATTTCATGGGGAGATCGAGGCCTGAGGAGCAGACCATACACAGTAAAAATGCCTCTGAGTGATTATCCACGGTGTTTGCCCACACATTATGTCTACTTAAACACAAAAATATGTTTAAGTAGAATTATGACTTGCATGTTTTTAATTTCATAGTGAGACCAAGGCCTAAGGAGGACACCAGGCATATTAATTACCATAAAGTGCATTTTTTTGTTCCCCATTTCCCATCGTTGTTATTACCCGTGCAGCACAGACAGAGCTGGAACATTAAAGTCCAAGCTGCTGACATCCAAAAATTGTTTTTTACCAGAGACTTTCACCAAATGCTGGCACTTCTCTATATGATAACATTCCCATCACAGCTGACAGTGGTAGCACTGGGAACACTGGTAAGAAAAAGTCCATTAACGTGTTGACTCATAATGATTTACAGATTATCTACATGCAATAAAAAGCTTACCAAAAAATTAGACGGTGTAATACAGTGTGACCACAACTCAGAGCTCACGTATTTCTGACTCTCACTTTGTAAAATGGACATTTATTTTGTACTTCAGGAAACGGTGCAGCTGCCTTTTTGTTTTCAAGCATCATTAAGAAACTAAGAAAAGTAGTAAATTACTACATAAATACCACAGAGCACTCACCATAAAGTCTTATAGCCCAGTAGAGCCTAGTGTTCTACGCCTGAGTATTTCTTTTTATGTGTGCATACATAAAACTGGTGTCTAAAGAAATCTGTCACTTAAACTTGTAGTAATTTTGGGTAAGTAAGTTTTGGGTAAGAACAAAATACAATTAAAGATCTATCAGAATGTATAGAAGGGAAAAACTTGCATTTATGTTACATACATCCTTCTGCTCTTACAAATATTTTTAGTGTTGAGTTCTAACAGGTTTTCCTCATTATCAAATTTTCAAACTAAAATCCTGAACGATACCTGAAGCTGCTCACCATTACACCATCATCATTGGTATGAGATTTCCTACTTTTTACTATAATTAATCCCAGCATAAAGATATTTGGGGGAAAACATTTTCAGATAATACAGCAGAAAACACGATCCACTCATTAAAATGAAATGAGGAAAAACTCTTTTACTTTCTAATAAGTTTTATTACTTCCTATAACAAATTTCCATGCTCAATGGCATTAATAGAATTACTTGAGCTGTAAATATTATTTTAGCAGACAATCTGCCCAACAGCTTTTCTTTCCTCCTATTTGCAGACAGCCCATAAAATGCGTTTTGGTTGCCATACAGACCTTGCTCCTACTGCATCAGGTTATGGTTTGTTATTTGTAAAACGGTGTTTGTTTTGCTTAATCCTTGCCTATTTGCTGTTCATATGTAAGGCACGTAACAAATTGGAGTCCTGATAATGTCAGAGCTGGCTGACATGATAAGTAAAACTATATAAATGGCCACTAAAGCATGAATTGCAAATAACTATCTAACATAAGCACAGAGTTAGCATATGAATACAGGTGACATTTGTGTCAAATTACACCTAAAGACTCACACACACACAGTGAAATGACATAAAAAAACCAGGAATTTAAAAATGTTTACCAATATGTTACTCCAACAAAGGATACTATTTTACAACTACTTATTTTCTGCTGGTGTATTATCTGTAATACCACGTTACAGTAAAAACAATTCAGCACTTAGACTAAACAGAGTTTCCCCAATGACTGGATGCTTGGCATCCTGGTTAGTTGGCATTTATAAAGGATTGCTCAAGTATTTTATTGATACGTCAAACATTGCAATTGGCAACCATCTGACTAGATAAAATCATACAGGTTAAAAGAGAAAAAAACAGTTTAATGTCATAGTTTAGTACCTTTTTATAATTATACTGGGAGTGAAAACAGGCAAGTGCTTTATATTTTTTTCAAGGTTTGGTTATGCCTCTGAAATACCACAGACCTATGTATCCTGTATCATACCAGGATAAACCTACTGAGCTTCCTGATGGGATAATTCATTTTCACTTCTGAAATCTTACCAGGTATTTCTGCCTCTCAGAGATAATTTGTCTAGAAGGACAGGAAATAGTGCTACAACAAACCAACTCCAGGAGTAAAGCAAGAGGGGGGGGTTCAACCACACTGACCCAGCCCAGCCTGCAGGGCTTGTCCCAGGGATGCTCCCCAAACCCTGCCCATGCAGCGGCTGCTTGCTAAAGTGGGGGCAAGGACCGTGGTGGTGGTGGATCCCATGGTGGTGGATCCCATGGTGGTGGATCCCAGCTGCCCTCCACTTCCTCTGGCTGGGGCTGGGCACTCAAGACTCTCAGCACCCAAGGGTGCAGGAGCACAACCAGAGGAGGGCAAAATGGAAAGGATGCCTGGTACCTGCAAGCGTTCCCGTCCTGCCACTGTCACCATCCACCCACCTTGGTGGCTGATAACACCATTTCTTCTCAAAGTCTAGCACCAGCAGGATTTTCATTCCAAATCTGTCTGGGAATGTTATTGCAGAGGCAGTAGATCCTTCACTGAACCTCATATTAATAACCCGTGATGTTAAATAAAGCACTGAAATCTTAATCAAAGTTATGAGTATCAACAAGAAGAGAAGAAGTAGCTAATGGAAGATTAGCTGCTGAGCAAAACTTTTCTATGATTAATTATAGCGCAGTAATTTAGTTTCTCTCGACCTGTAACTTCAAATATCTATACTAATTAGTTGGCAACCTACAACATAATAAATGGGATAATGAAATAAAGATGTTTTAAATATCCCTTTCTATTACACCTGCATTTTGCAGCACGTTAACAGAGAAGATGAATTCTGATTTTTTTAAGGATATATTAGCATATCATTATGCACATGAATGCCAAATAATCACAAGAATAATGTTCAACTACTAAATCCAGTGGAATTTGGAAAGAAAACAAAATCTTGTCTATTAGAGGAAGGCTGGCATGGGTTAAGCTTACAGCAAACACGGAGACATCACACCTTTCTCCATCACATTTTCACCTGCTCACGTGATGCACACTTCTGCTTTGATGGAGAATTCCTTTGCGATTTCTTGGTGTAAAGCTGTTGGCGCTTGCAGCAAAATTTGCAGAGTGGTGAGCAGAGAGTGTTTTCATTTGGTTGCTAAACCAGAGAAATATCCACAGCATTTTTCACAGTTCATGAAGGGGACCATCACTTTTCTGTTAGCTGTGTTCAGTTTGGGAACCAGTGGTACAAGCTTTATTGTTTTTCGGTTAGTTTAGGAAAAAAATCTTTTTTCTGAATTTATTTTAGAAAACTGCAGCTCTTGGATTCCAAATTTATGCAAAAGAAATTTGCAGTATTCCCCATGCAAGCTGAAAAAACTCTCAGGGCGCGTTGCACAGACTAAGGCGGTGTTATTTATTTTCCTGAAAGCAGCGATGGCAGTCAAAGCACGAGCAGCGTAGCTTGCTTTATATCTCAACTTTGCATGTTTTCCTGTCAGCTTCGCAGTTTGTCATCCACAGCTTTGCCTCCAAATGGCGTGAACTTTGAGGACAGCGTGCTGAGAGACTTGCTGCCTCCTAAAGAGAGGAAACAAGGCCACCAACAAACGGCAGAACAGGCTGCCCAGAGAGGTGTGGAGTCTCCTTCTCTGGGACACCCAAACCCCTGGACGTGTTTCTGTGTGACTGCTCTGGTGATCCTGCCTTGTGATTCTGTGGTCTGTTTATTCCACCTTATGTAGCCTAAATTGTGGAAAAATACTAGTAGAAGCAAAATACAATTGTGTTAATGGCAGTATACTTCGTTGTTACTATTCAGAGTGAATCTGCAAGGAATGTAGCTAATAGGAAATCATAAAAGAAAATACTATATGCAAAATCTAATACAGAAAAGCAAAGACTGAGTTGGAGCAGTTGCAATAGCCCATTATAAAGATGTATCCCAATTGTTGGAGAGCGGTGTTTGCCGGCTGGAGCGCAGTTGTTTCAAGGGAGGTGGGAGACCTCTCCTCCCCAAGTGCAGAACAGAGTGGCTGTGTGAGCACAAATGCCCAGACTCAAAAATCCCAGTGTTTGATTGCTGGGATGGTTCTCAGAGCACAGACCGGCCGGTCTGGAGCACACTTACACAGTTTAGTCTTCTATCACGGCAGTTTTTTATAACCATTATCATCTGTTGAGGTTTCTTTATCTCTGTTGTGAGTGCTGGTTACGAATGTGCAGTCAGTAAACTGTCTGGGTATAACCAGCAGGGTTTTATGTGTCCCAAGCAACTGCACTGATGACGAGAAACTTCCCATTACATCGCATTTACCACATACTTGGTCAGGTTAGCATGGATAACATTAGTTAGCAAAGTGATGAACATTAGTATCACGTGAATCAAAAAAGGAGATCCAAACATCCATCAATATTTAAAGTAAGTGCAAGAAGGCTTTTTCATTAATTAAAACTGGCCTACACTGGGTTTATGAGACTGAAGGCACACAGAATGTTGGTCATTATGTTATAATCAGTTTGGATATGCTGCAACCACAGCATGAGGCTGAGTTCACACAGACTTGCCGCTGTACTGGTCAAACAGCACTAATCAAACTGCTTTATTTGATCTGAAGCCCCTGGGAGCCTGGCTATTGCATTCAGTGGGCATGGAGTTCAACTCTTGATGAAACTGAGCACTTTATCCTTCTGTAATTCAATTACTTATGTCACTTGCTGAATATATTATTTCTTAAATAATCCTTCACTTGTAACCACCAATAGGTAGAACATCCAAAAACCTCAGACTAGTCATTATTGTTGTTTTCAGCTCTTCCAAATCCTGTTTATTACTGCCTCCTGCTCCTGCTGTCACTACTATCACCAAAAATAGTGGTTTTCCTGTGACAAGAAATATTTATGATATTATTGTGGAAGGCTTTCACATGCTTTTTGTTACAATACACCACATCTTTTAAGTTCATTTAAAAAATGACATTTTTGCAACTGGTATTTTATTGAATTAACTGCTGCGGTGTGGCCATATTCCACTGTGAACTGCAGATAGTCAATACAGTCACACATGTCCATGTAAAGCTGGCATCAGCTCCTCTTATTAAGTTTGTCCATGCCTGGTGAATGTGGCCATCATCATACACAGTCACAGAGCAGCCGAGGCCGGCAGGGGCCTCTGGAGGTCACTGTGTCCAACCTCCCAGCTCTGCAAGGCCACCGGAGCGGGCTGCCCATGCCCAGGCTCTTGGGTACCTCCAAGCACCGGTCCCTGCAGCCCTTCCTCCTCTGGGGATGCTCCAGGCCCTTCCTCATTGCAGCGGCCCTTTGCTGGACTCCAGTAGCTCCTGATCTCTTTTGTGCTGGGGAGCTCACAGCTGGACACAATCCTCCAGGTACTGCAAGGATCATTTATCTACAGTAATACACCAACTAAAGCATAATGTGAAAAAATGATGAGAACTTAATGTTTTAAAAAAATTAAGAAATGAGTAGTTTCTATGTACAAACATCACTAAATGAAGGGAATGAGATCTCAGGTTCATACCTGAGTAGATGAACACAGAGAACTTTCTGCACTCCAAATAACAGAATAGTAAGCATGTCTGCTGTGGAGAGGATGAAACATGGCAAATCATCCATTAATAAGTATCTATTTTCCTTGACAAATGCCTAATTATTCAGCAGAGTAATTTAATGTTCTGTGTTAAGCCAAGAGGCACACGGATTAAAATACCCACATCAATGGGCTCTGTTCGGTATTCCCTACTCACTCCCACCAAAACATTCACAACCCTCAGCAGGGAATTTTCCTGAGCAGATCAGCTAATAATAAACTGCACCCTGCAAATGAGTCCTTAAATCTCTTAAGTTTATTTTTGTCTACCAATCCACAAAACCGCCTTTCTCTCCTTCTGTTACCAATCCTCTCTGGCCATGTACTGTACCTCTACATAAGCCAAGACGTAACTCCAGCTATTAAATCTAACGAATGAAAACATCACCCGTTAAGGCAAAGTAAAAATGCAGTCTTTAATAAAGAGACTCCAGTAAAGCCAAGGAGAAATGCTTATATTTCAGGGGAAATAGATGACTGGAATTTGGAGGGCTGTGGAAACACTTGAAAAGCAATTACTCACAGCCATAAACCAACCAGTAAAAAACGCTTGCCAAGCCGCCCGGCTGGAGGGGAGCAGTGGATCTGCTGGGTCAACAGAACTGGGAGGAACCACCACGGAGAGGAGTGATTTGTCTGTGAAGGTGTGCCCCGAATGGCTTGAAAACACCTACCTCGAGAGCTGATGGTCCCAACCTTCCACCTGACACCAGGTGAATGAGCTAAAGGAAAGGACTTGCAATACTGTGAAACCAGCGTCGATGACAAATTATTTTATAGTAATATTTCCACGAAAATAACTGGAAATATTAGCCCTACTATAAGATACTGTCCTGATTAGCAGGAAGTTGGTAACTGCAGTAGCTTAGAAGTGATGAGCACTGAATAATAGTGAACTTTAAAAGTACACAGCTGAACTTCTCACTAAGTGCGCTATTTATTATTAAAAATCAGGGAGAAATAAGGGGGGAAAATGTAGCTGTCTCCAAAATTAAGACAAGCAAAGCCTGCATCAATAACAGATAACTGACTAACACAGCCACTGAAGGACAGCATATTCATCAAACACCAGAATTAGTATGGCATGATAGGGTCAGGCATCTTCAATCTCCAATTTACTGTATGAAATGAAGAAGCATTCGGTTGGAACATGCAGAGATCACATCCCACATACTCCAGAACATTAAATGGCAGAGGAATGAGCTATGAACCTGACCTAGAAAAAAAAACACTATGCCCTTAAAATTACAGAATAACTACATTTACATCCTAATCCTTTTTTTTAATTATTATTTAAACCTAATGTCAAGTTGTGCTCAAGTGCAGCTGCTGGATCTTAATGACGATGTGATATTTACCACAACTGGGGTTGTTAAGCAATGCCAGCCCTAGCACAGGTCAAGGAGAAGGGCTATCAGCAGCCACACTTTTCTCTTAAGCCTTTCTCTGGTTTTAGCCGTATTTTACATGAGTCTGTACCGAAGTCTTTATGTATTTACACCTATCAAAGCAATGCAGCAACAACACCTTTCAGTTCTGCAGCGTCTTTTTCTGGAGCACAGGAGGTTCAACCTGAACAGAAGGAAAACCTTCTGTATTGTGAGGGTGCAGAGCATGGCCCAGGCTGCCCAGAGAGGTTGTGGAGTCTCCTTGTGTGGAGACACCCAAAGCCCTGGCCGTGTTCCTGTGTGACTGCTCTGGTGATCCTGCTCTGGGGGGGTTGCACTGGGTGATCTCCAGAGGCCCTGACAACCCCACCACGCTGTGAGTCTGTGATTCTTTCACTCAGGAATCTGAAAATATCTGAAAACATTTCCCATGCTTTAACTTAGTCTCACGTCTTCAGGAGTGAGCGCAGTAGTGTTTCTGCCTCAAGGCTAGACGCAGTGAAGTACTCCCATGCCTAATTTGTCAGGATTTCGGTAGATGGGACTGTAGAGGTTACACTTGGGCCAGGCATGGCCACGAGCATGTTCTGCCCCATTTTCTTTACTACACAGAACTCTCATGTAATACATTTTTATCCAATAGCCGTTCAACACAAAATACAAAGCCAGTGCAGAGATGTGAAGGCTGAAGGGAAGAGCTTCCAGCGCTACAGTCTGTGCTGCTTCTTGTGCCCTTTCTCACCGGTGGGATAAGGCTCAAGTTCCCTCTGCATCACAGCAGAACTCAAGGTGGAGCATGGGAAAAATGTGAGAGGGAAATTCCCCATCTAAAAAACAGGAGCTCAGGCTCTCTGTTTCCTGGGAGAGAGCCCTCCCTTATAGCAGATAAAGCAATGGTATTGTTGTAGTCATGACAATCTGAGGGTATAAGCAAAGTCTGAAGGAAAAGTTGTCTTTCTGAAGCTAATAGATGCAGTGAGACAAAAACTCCACCTGTTTTTGGGTCTGGAGGGTTGTTGGTAGCAAGACAAGACTACTCTCATTGCCTTCCAGCATTGTGAGTGAATACACACAGACACACACACAGAATCGCTCGGTTGGAAAAGCCCTCTGAGCTCATCATGTCCAACCATTCCTGTCTACCCCCTAAACCATATCCTTAAGTACCTCGTCTACCCGCTCTTTAAACACATCCAGGGATGGTGACTCCACCACCTCCCTGGGCAGCCTGTGCCAGCTTCTGACGACCCTCTCAGTAAAGAACTTCCTCCTTATCTCTAATACGAAAGGTTGGTAGATCATCCATCAAGGACAGATCTACCCCAAATCATCACGCCTTTCCCCCTTCCAAATGATGATCCTTCATCATCTCTAATCACCCCCAGGCCAGTGATGAGCATGCATTAAGCCCACTTACGCAGACTGTATTAAGTATGACTACACACTACACTGCAAGGTTATCGGAAATACAGGAATCAATGTATGGCAAGGCTCCTCAGCAAGGCTCAAACTCTTCTGACAGTTGCAAGGAACTTTTTACTTTTTAAATGTTTGAGGTAAGGGTAATTTAAATATAATTGCTTAACATCAGGGCACGCTATCCTAACAAAAGCAGTGGTCTCAAAGCTGGAGACATCTATCCGCAGGGTGACAGGACACACTTTGGTTTAGCTCGGGCTGGTCAGGCTGGGAGCTGGAAGGTGAACCTGCAAGGGGGGGTCTCCCAAGGCTCCGTGCTCCCCCAGAACACCCAGCAGCAGCAGGGGTGTGGGGAGGACCCGAGCCCCAGCTCCGCTCTGGTCCCTGCAGCGCTGTGGGGGGTTCACTCCGGGTGTCCGCGGGAAGGAGGGGGTGAAACCACAACACGACCCGCCGAGGTTTGCACAGGTTTTCAGGAAAGCCTTTGTCAGTTTACACTCCTGCACTTCTATGTTCGTTACTGCATTTGGAGCTTAGGTTCTGTCTTTTGTTACGAACATCTTATTTCTTAACCGGTCTCTTTGCAGCCAGTGACTATTGTCTCTTTTGTAAACTGCAGTCCCCCTCGGTGCCAGTACTATGCGTTTTGGGGGAATGATTTAAATGGCAAAATGCTTACTTGTAACAACAAAAGGAATGATACAATGTAAGCTAAGTTTTAATAACTGAAAAGATCTTTAATTAAAATTGCTTTCCATTCAGGGGCTAGAGTTTTATTTAACCAGCTGCCCTGTGAAAGTTATTACCTTGAGTCTTCATTTTCCCAGTACACAGCTGCAGAAAAGATTTTATTCTGGTGAAGGAAGGGCTGTACAACAGCAAGGACAAAGCTCACTTAAACTAACAATGGAGCCGTGGCAAAAGTCATAACCTTCGGCTGTCTTACGGGAAGCACACTTTCTGAATATAATCTCTCTGATTACGCCTAGTATGCAAAATGCAGTTTTATATCTGCAGCTCAAATAGATTTCAGTATTCCCACTGAATACTAATCACTGATGCAAAAACCATACAGCTCCCTCAAGGCATTTCAAAAATCTTGATTATTTAATCAGTGCTCTTGATTTACAAGGCAAGCTGGTTGATGACTACCAAAATGTGACACATTGGACACTATCCAGATGGAATGCCAGTTTTCATTTGAGGTTAAAGAGGTAAAACTCTACAAGAGAGGTTTTCCAGTATCTTGGACTAGAGCTAGAGCTGGATGATAAATAAAACCTGGCAGTTTGGCTTGCACATGGTATTAAAACAGAAACTTCACTGAACTGTCAGTTGTAAGATGAAGCAATCAACTTTCCGATTATTCTCTGTTACCACTATGGACTTTTTATTTATTTCCTGTCTTCCATCTTAACATCCTCTTATCTTTTCAAATAGCAGTGCTTTACTTTTTTACAAATATATAAGCAGTGAGTGCTGCCTCTTCACAAGCACTAATTTCCCAACCAGCTGAAAAAACCCCATTGAGTTCAGTTTCTTTCCCTTATAACTACAGATTATACATTTGAAAATAATTTTGCACCTACAGCCGTGCCTGTGCCCTTGCCCCTCCACCAGAGATGCTTTTGTGTGCCGTGTTCCCATACCCATGCCACCACTGATCCAACCTGCACTGAAGTCTGCAAGACTTGGGTCAAGCTTTCAGAGAGCAGGCAGCAGCGTCACACCGAGACACAAAGCTAAATGCTGGCCTGGCTTGCTCGGGTCCGAGCAGCAGCACCGGCCAGAGCAGCACGAAGAGCAGTGGGTGCCGAGTGACCCACGCCGCAGCCTGGCTGACTGCAGTGCAGCGTGCACTTTGAACCACCTGTGTCTGACTCCTGCGTCACGTTCCTCTCTTCACTACCTGTGTGACTACTGCTAATAAAACACTGGTTTTGTTCCTCATTTCAAACAGTTTCTAGAAATTTCAGCAATCTGCCTTGCAATGGCACAACAGAAGGAAACGCAGAGACGCGTACGGTGACTGAACCCCAGTGCCCTCCCCACCGTACCCAGTGACTGCAGGGGCGGCTCTGGCCACGCCAGCTGGGTGCCAGGCAGTCAGCACTCGGCTGCCAAACTGTCCCAACGGTGACACAAGTCACAGCATCACCTCCGCAGAGGCCAAGCATCGAGGTTTTGGCAAAATAGCGCATTTGTATTTTGTTACCAAGCCAAAACGTTTTAATAACTGCAAGAGTTCACTTACAAAATCTGTGTTGTTTGGGCTTGAGCTTTTCTTAATTACAGCTCTGTGTCTTTGTACATGTACATTGGTATCATCTGAAGCTTCTGAAAGAATATCTTACTTGACTGGAGCTGTGGGTAAGGCAATCAAATAGCTTCATTACTTCAATTTTCTGTCAGGAAGCCAAAAAATCTGCTTGAAACACAGATGGCTATTTCCCTGTCATCATCTAGCTCCTCAGCTGATCTCCTCATCATTTCTACCTCCTTCTCTGAAACTGCCCAGAGCAGAGGAGCTTTTGCACCTTCTTCTTGAAGAGAACAAAGCCATAATCTGCTGTGTGGGGATCTTTAGATCGCGTATGAGAGTGAGGTCTCACTGAAGACCACACGACTGGGTAATGCCGGGTGACCGCCTCGGGCCGCACGCATTGCAAGTAACAACATCATAGCTATCACGGGTACCACGGGCTTCCTGCCATCAGTGCAGCGTGACAAACATGGCTTGCTGGGATTATGTCCTCACCTTTCAGTCTCAGCAGCCACACGGCAGGAAAACACTGGAGCCAGAACTCGCCCCTGCAGGAGAAGAGAGATCTGTGCCCGCAGGTCAGGGGGTGCTGGGGAAGCCAGAACCGGGCAGACGGGTTCACGTCATTGTCACAGAAACTCGCCAAAATGGCTACACATGAAGTAATGAGTTTAAACAAGCTCTTAATCTGCAACTGAAATCAAGCAGCCGAGATCTCATCCACCACAACAACGTTCCGCTGACATTTAACAAATATGGGTTCGATATGCTGGCTGGGAATATTACCAGACACAGATAAGACATCTTACGTTTTAGGCCCAATGATCCAAAATGCGCGCTCACTCACCTAACAGGGAGGGCTCTGAATCTCAAGAAGTTGCCTTAAGTGGTGTTCAAATTCAAGGGGGGAGTCTCTGACCACAGACCTGCTGCTCCGAGGAGGCCCTCCAACATAGCCCCATTTACACCCTGGTTGAATCTGATCCGTGGTGAAGTGTGGTCATGTCAGCCCCCACGGGCTGAGGGCCCCAGCTTTCCCGCCTTTGACCCCACAGGACAGGAGCCGTGAGGAGAGACAGGCCTGGTGCCGCCAAGGCCAGAAACTTTGGTGCTGCTTTTTTTGGGTCCTTCTCAGGTCTTTGGCAGGGTGGGTGCATCTGCCACAGTCACAACCACAGACGGGAACTGCTGCTTGCACCTGGCAAACGACACCAGTGCTCCCCTTGCCCTATCCTGCCCCCAGTCCCACCTCATCTCACCACGTGTAACCATGTACAGAGATCAAAACCCACATGAGTCCAGAAAAGGCTCCATAGATTCTGACCCTGGAAAAGGGAGCCAAGAATACTTCTCCTGCCATGCCATTCTGTTATTTGAATTGGGGTGAAATCTGAATTCTCCTGCACTGAATCTAGCTAAGCAAAGTTAAAGCCAGTTCTCTGGATGCACCTGAACCATGAAGGACGTCCTGAATGGAAAACCCTGTTACACCTCTGGTATAAAGCTGCAGAGACAGCGACTCCTGTCAGCTTCCCCACATCCTGGTACAGACACATGCTGTCTAATTGTATATGCAATCTTAGCTATGATCTTCATTCTTCTGCTCCCCACTTTGTTCCCATATATACGTCTCCACCTTCTTGAACTACTTTTTTAAAATTTTATTTTATTTTTTTAACAAAAAGAAATCAAAATAGTCTTGGCAAAGCATCCCATAGGAATCATCTTGTGGATGGGGCTTGTGCTTAGCAGAACATCACACAACAGGGATGAGAAGATTATCTGAATAATTTAATGTGCTTGACACCAGCAGTAGGATATAGATGCGCTAGGTCAGGGCAGAGGGTTAACATGTTGCAGGAAAACATTTGGACTACTACTTTTAATGTGTGAATAAATGTACTTGAAAGCTGGAAATGTCATTATTCTAAACTGCTGAAAAACCAATGACTGTGCAAAAATCTGCCTATGTTCAAAGAACCTTTCTGTTTCTTTGCTGCCACCCTATATATACTGCTTTACCAGAAGCATAATGGGTGCAATGAACTCTTTTTTTTTTTCCCCAGAAAATGGTGCAACTATTGGAGGAAAGATCATGCAGACTTCACATTCTTCATTGGGTTTAAATAAATGTTCAGCATTTCTGACTTAACCAAGGACTTGTCACAGAAGTAGAAAGCAATAACGCTAATATTGCCTTGCAAAATTCTGCTTCACAAAAATTGCCACACAGTAAAGACAGTACAGATAAAAGGTGTACCTGAAACATCACACACATGTAGAATTATTAGTGAAAACAATACTAACTGCTTGTTTTCAACACTTTGTTGATCCTAAACTGTGTCCTACACATGTGGGGCATGTTATTTGAATACATGTAGCAGGAAAGCAGACTATTCCTTTCCAGAATTTTTGTATGTACCATATATCATTAAAAACTGAAAGGAGCAGGAAATTAACTTTGTTAGTGGGAAACCTGCAATTCTGTAGGATTACAAAAGGGCAGTAACACCTCAGCCACTGGGAAATCTGAATGTTTCTGAAAATATACTGCAATGTGTGTATTAGGTGTAGTGAGAGATAATCTACCTGCTTCCAGGCAGATGATTCTGATTTGCAAGCACAGAGAACCGAGCGATTTCGTTCCTTCAGTTGACACACACCTTTGTCAGAACAAATAACCCAGTTCAAAGGCCAGCACTTTCATAGTACTTAACCATGTGGCTGCTAACAGGTCATGCTGATTGAATTCATACATACTTAGATATTTGGGCATCAAACCCCTTTATTTTTCTTAACTAGGAACATAGATTCAATGCAACTTGCCTAGAAAATAAATTGAATTCATATACATTACCTCTGAGCAATGAGAAACGAGCCCTGATTGAACAAGGCTGTTTAAATCTCTGCGGTTGGCAGCGTTCATCAGTGAATTTGTTTACAAAGTGGAAAGAATGAGACGCTGTCAAAGAATGAAAAATAAAAGCTAGATTTGTCGGGAAGGAGACATCCGTCTTTTTCTATTTGTAAATGCTGACGAGCAGGGTTTAAGGAGGGCTAATGTCATCCATTCATCTTAATTAAAGAGTTAATTGCTCGTGTATCCTGATTTGGTTAGCTGATCTTAGTAGCATGAAAAGCGTTTGCCTCTATGTATTTTATTGACCACTGTAATGACATCATCAGTGAGACTGGGATTTATTCATGCCTCAGCCTAAACACATAACTTTAATAGCCTCCTACCTGATAAAACTTTCAAGAGGGAAGGGTTTCTTCAGCGTGGTGCAGAATACCGAGAGGTCTGTTCAGACCCTGCTCAGAAACTGCTAAAATGTCTCAGTTCAGCTGTCACTGAAGTATTACTTCAAAGTCTAGAGTCACGAAGATAAGTAAAAAGTAATTTTAAAGACTAGTTCTCAGCAAATGTATATATGGAAATAGCATAAAACATCTAAAAATCGCATATCAACTATAAGCAAGAGACTTATTACTATTCAATTTCTCACATCTGTAGTCATAGCCAAGTAAGCACTGACACAAAACCAGACAGGCAAGGGTGACGGCGTGTTCTGTGGATTAAAGACCAAATTGGTTTGGTCATGTGTCTTACAACACAAAGAGGGGAACTCAGATCTAAAGAAAGAGCAGTTAACTAACTAGGAAGTCAGCGAGGTTCTTCTGTACAATGTCTTTTAACATTTACTGCAGTTCCTGATGTTATTTCTTATTCTTCACAAGAATTAAATTAAATTTTACACAAGAGGAAAACGGACAGTACTATTGCTTTTTGATTAATCAGCTATGTGGTACTTAAAAATGAAATAAAAGAATACATTACAAACCATAATACATTATATTCACTTATCCTGGTAATGAGTTTTCAGAACTGATCTATTTCTGTTATGCTGCTTTCATGGGATCAATTCCTGTTTCTATTAATGCACATAACTTACATGAAGGGTTGAACCGGCCTCTAGCAGCACCACGCACCAAACAAAACCCATTGCACCAGAGCCTCGCATGCTGTGAGCACACACCAGGGTTTGTAACAGCCACAGGGCAGCTCCTGCGCTATCCCAGAACCTTCTGAGCTATCCCAAATGACAGGACGGGGTGCTACAGCTCATCTGGTTTTACAAACTCCATGGGGGACTTCACTTCGTGTGTGTTTCCCTTATGCAGTTTAAGCTGCTCGGCTCTCTGGTTCAGAGGCCACTGTTGGCCCTTGTGCTTGCTCTGACAGACAGGAGATTTTTGTTTTAAAACCAATTGGGTTTCCAGGTTTTCTCAGAAAACTTCCTGTAAAATACAACAAAAACCCATTCTAATAAGCTCTGTATGATATGGACACAAAACTACACTGCCCAACACAGGGGTTGTTCCAGACCTGAAAAGCTCAAGGATGGCAACTCCATAACCCCTCTGGGCAACCTGTTCCAGTTCTTATTTCTGTCAAAGCATGGCCACAGCTACGGAGAAGACCATGACAGCAGAACTTCTCAGCAGGGTTTAGATGTTACTCATCATCTTCTTTTACAGCTCAGCTCCAATGGAAAAATCTTTTTCAATTAAAGATTGTGCCACTTTTATTTACACTCCCATCAAACTACTCAGTCAAACTCTCTGTCATATGCTGCAGTCTGTTCAGTGCAGAATGCTTAAGAAGGCTGACGAGAATCAAACTAATCCACCTAAAAAGAAAGTTTTTAAAGTTTTCTTTAACTGGCTAAAGCCACCTGCTGAAGCTTCAACAGAGAGTAAAAGTTCACAAGGAAAACCTTTTGAGATAACACATTTTTGAATTGCTGTACTGTAATTTCTGTACAATACATCAGGCAATAGCTAGTGTAACTTCCTGCAACATGACTAGCTTACCAATACACATGTGCACGAAGCGGAACGGCACACACAAGTTATAATTTTTGGCTGTGCCTAGTAACATAAACAGGTCTGATACCATCAGTTGAAGAACTGAGGAATTAAACTACCTGAAAGACTGATGTAAAGGATTGGACATGCTCAAAGAGATGGTGAAAAGGGGCTAAGAAATGCAACGGCATTGCGAAGTGAAGCAACAGAGCCACAACGGTTTGTGAATGGAAATGTAACCATGAGAAAATGCATCAGCAAAGCTGTAAATCTCAAGATAAGCCAAAATTGTTTTTGAGGAAAAAAACCAGCATGCTAGGTCAGACTTCAAAGACTAGAAAAGATCTAATAGACACAAATGAATAATATAAAAATACAAAAGAAGAGAGACCCAAAAAACCATACTAAGCACAAGATCAACTTATTTCATGTCCCTGGCATTACTCTGTTAACCCTTGGGTGCCCACTCTGCAGAACCAGTTTAGTGATGAGAATGAGCATCTCAATGCCGCGGCAGCCGCTATATAGATAGATATAGATATAGATATAGATATAGATATAGATATAGATATAGATATAGATATAGATAATGAACTAATGAACTAATGAACTAATGAACTAATAAATAGCTATTTTCTACTTAGAAATTTCAAAATAATTTGAATCCAGAGAAGATACATAACACCGTTAACCTACAGTGAGACAGGTGGATGGCTGGCAGAACCGAAGTTTAAATGGTGCTGGGAAAGCTGAAAACTAAGTAGCTACCACACAGAAAACTATGCATAGAAAAAGATATTTAAGCGGAAAATCAAAGTCTAACACAGGTTCAAGGCTAGATGAAAACAGAAATTACATTTTTGTGGAATTTACTTCTTAATGCCTTAGCAGGTGGGTTTATACCCTTGTTTGGTCAGTTTTCCCAAATTTCCTCCTGACAGCTCACTCCACATCCAAGGACAGCAGACCCCAGAAACTTCTCCCTGAGCAAACCTTGGTTATGATTCACACACTTCCAAACGCCTGCTCCAGTCTCCTTTCCATTGAAAAAGTGTGTGTTCTTTTGGTTCAGTAAATGGAATGCCATGAAAACAAAATTCTGTTTACAGCAGAGACAGATGTTCTGTGATTTGATTTTTAGAAAGTTGATTTCCACAGAGAAGAGCCTTTCTATGTCATTACTAATGGCATTTCAGCCATCTCCAGTTGCCCTCAAGACCTTACTGCTTTGTGGCAGACAATATTTGACATCTTAGTTTGCAGTCTCAGAAAAACCCAAGAGAACAGAACCAGTCCTATCAGAAACAACGGCTTCAGAATCTGCTAAATAAATTGCATTTCTAGGGTGACGTGATAAAAATCGCTATGTTTGAATCAAGAGCGTACTTGCTTTACAATCAATTGTGGATGTCAATACCTAGAGGTTCCTGCAAGGCAATTAGCACTGTACTTGCCTAAATATCACTGCCCTGTAAATACAGAATGGGAATACACAGACAGACTGGCCTAGTGTGTGTTGTTTGGATTTGGAGTGAGAATCTCAAGAATGTGCATCCCAACCACGCCAATTCTTTATTCCGTGCTGCTGATAGCTATGAGAGATGTCTCGCTCTCCGTTTTCCTGGTGTCTGGTGAGGCCAGTGCCACTCATCTCTCAAGAATGACAGTGGAGATCCTTGCTGACCAAAGCCACCATCATACTGGTGAATCTGAGCCAAAACAAACCACCACAGATTTCTGTATGGCTGTAAATGCTGAGACTGACTCAGGTAGAATTTTCTTTGCCATCGGAGCCCAGATAGCTACATTCTATGATATGCTTTACAATGACCATTTAATTTGACAAGTCTTTTCTGTCCTGTCTTCCCCAACGTTACAGCCATGAGAACAACTGAGAGCAGAAACAGCGCTACAGGCTGAGTCAAGGAGCTGACAACGAGAGGCTGATGTCAGTGCTGTATCACATTGAATATACATTAACAGAGTATCTATCAAAACTCACATTTAATAGTTTAACTCCTATAAAAGATAAAAAATAAAGGTAAACGAACTACCCTCCCACACCGTTTGGGCATTCAATCATGTTTTTACAGCGGATTAAAATCTTTTGGAAAGAAACTCTATCTGAAGATTGGGAGGGGGTAATTTTCTATTTCATCACGTAGCCAAGATTTTTTTTCTTTTTTCCAGTATTTTTCTCCTTTTAACTATAACATATTAGCTGCTGGTGGCCTTTGGAAAGCTAGTGGATCATCTGACGCTGGCTCTCCCTCTTCCCATCTGCTAGCCTGCATAGTAATAAAACTAAAATATATATATTAACTATTGCTTCCTTATGAAACTAATTCGTACAGATGCTGCAAAGATCTCACACGATCATAAAAGGTTTTGTGATAGAACTTCTCTGTTAAAGTAAAGCTCATCTAGAAAGTTGGAAATCCTTGTCTTTAAGGGTCTTTCATTAGTAGCACACACTGAACAATGATCACTGCTGTACGATGAGAGACAAATTAATGAATCAAACATTACAGATTTCATCACATTGGCTCATTTGCATTTAAGCTGGTTTCCAGCTCCGTCATGCATTTGCTTTTAAATGAGCCCCTGTGGATAGTGCTGCAATGTTTGATTCATTAATTTGTTTCTCAGCATACAGTGGTGCTCACTGTTCAGTATACAGTGAAATACTTTGAAAATATTTGTTTTAACAACCTATCTTTTATTTTCACAGAGAAATCATACCCCTGAAGAAGGAAACGCTGGCCATTTTGCGGCACAGCCCCTGCCAAATCTCCCAGTTGCTGCCCCAGCCCATCGCTGCACCGCTGTGATATTATCTGGATTAAGTCTTCACAGCTTGCTTCCGCATATTCTACAATTCCATCAAGCTCTGCGCCAGCTCTCGGGGTTGGTGTTATGACGCCAAATTCAGCTCCTGGGAAGTTAAAGGTGGCTGGAAGCCTTTGCTCTCTGATCCTTGGAGTGGGCCCAATGAGCGACTTAGCTCGGCGCCCCGGATGCTCCGTGACACTGAGCCACCCCGTGCCTGCCGCGCCGCCTCCTCCACGCCACGGCAGAGCGGGTTGCTTGGCACAGCCATCTCTGCAAGATCCACAACACTTTGGAACTGGTTTGGGGTTTGTAACAGCTTGAATTTGGTGACCTTACAGTATGTGAAAGCACCATCTGCTTCAGAAGAAAAAGCAGGGCTGTGCCTTGGCTGGTCAGTGCATGGAGATGGGCGTTTGGGTAATTAGCTGGGGAGTGGAGCTCTCAAGTTCCATTCTGAACCTCAAATTTTTAAGTTTATGTACTCAAATGCAACACTAATTATACATGCACAGCTCTGTTGTAGGGATCACTGCTCACGTGGACTTCTGAAGAAATAAACACACATAGCAAATGAAAAAGTGGAAGTTGTTTTAGTAGGCACTAGGAATGGGAGAACAAAATGCTCCTGTGGGTAGAACTTCCCTTCCTCCAACACAGCCATGGTGGGTTGTGAGGTTACAAAGGCAAGCCCACTTGACAAGAGTGCCTGTGGATTTCCAGCAGGCTTATTTTTAGTGGAGCTCTGCAGGTACAGTCGAGGCACAGCTTCGTGTTCAGAGGTGCCATGAAAGCTCTCCATCACTTTGGGTAACACCTCCTCTGCCCTTTACAACAGTTGTATCTCCTGATTTATTTACTCACTAAGGAAAACTGATTCAACAAAACACCAACGTGCAAGTAAACCAATGTTCTTAAACTGTGAGTATGAAAGAGTCCTCCCGTACTTCTCACTGACATCCTTTCCATTTACAGAACACTCACATATCAATTAAACTTACCTGTTAATTAAAAGCTTGTCTGGAAAATTCCTTGCTAGTTGGAAGCAAAAGAAAGTGCAAAAAGTATCTGAATGCCGAAGCTTTGAATTTTAATTACTCACTCCCAGGTTTGTTCGTGATCCCTCAGGTGTTGGCTGGGCAACAGCAACGAACGGCAAAAAAGAAACAACATTATTTTGTAATTCCTG